>NC_065450.1:56914592-57214592 GCF_917563875.1 Diabrotica virgifera virgifera | reverse complement strand
TAAACCTAAAACCGGTTTTTACTTCGCAATAACCGGTTTGACCGGTTGTTTCTTTATCCCGGTTATAACCGTTTTTTTTGTCCCGCTTATAACCGGTTTTTTCTTTTTAAAGTAAAAAACGGTTATTAGCTTTTTACGGTGATTAGGATTAGGTTAGGTATTATTTTGGATGCCAATCATAATTATTATTCTCAAGTAATTATTCCAAATAAAACCATAATTCAAATTTTATTTTATTTTATAAAATACAGAAGCAAACTGAAAGTGCAATCTCACATCAGCCAGAAACAATTATTAAATTTTATTATAATATTTCCTTGAAAAGGTATTTGTAATCATAATATTTACATAAGAAGTGATCTGGTTGAATTAGACGCAAACATCATCTATTTTTCACACTTAACTCTTGATATTAAAAGTGAGCGAATGACTTTTTCTTATTACCAAAAATAAATGCTCTGACTATGAATATCGAATTACTGATTACGAATACGAATCTCCAAGAATTTCGCTACGTTTTCAAAACGATACACTCATACAGGAAGTATTAAATGAGTTAAAATGTACCTATTCTACAAATATACAAACGTGTTAAAAGTAAAAAGTAATACATTCATACTAATTTTGATCATATTGATATCGAGTCGAATGGAGTATCGCAAACTAAAGTGTATTGTAAATGTAACTTTGTAACCTATTGGTTTAAAAAAAACTGAAAACCGGTTTTTGCAAAAACCGGTTTTTTTGGCCGGTTATATCCGCCAGGTTAAACCGTAAGCATAAAAAAACCGGTATAACCGAAAACCGGTGTTTTGTCAAAAACCGCCATCCCTAATCAATATAACTTCGGGAGTACATATTATATAATATAATACAGGGTGATTGATTAGTAGGGTAAAGCTCAATAGCTCCGCTATAGTAATAGATAGCAATTAAAGTTAATAACAAAAATTTTAGCCACCTTTGAGCTTCATATTACAAAATTAGTTAGAATGTTACAGGGTGTTCGATAACACAGAGGCCGACCAAATTTATGTTTTTTTAAATCGAACACCCTATATTTTATTTTAAATTCGAAATCCTGTTAACTTCTCCATCACAAAATATAAAGGTTTTTTATGTTGTACAGGGTATTTACAATGTTATAACCAATTTTATATGAAAATCGTAACAAGTTCAACTCCCTGTATAAATAAAAAAAAGCAAAACAACAATGGTTTATTAATGCCATATTTTTTAACGTATTGTCAAAATTTTCAAGAATGGTCGATATTGCTAATTTTCTTTATATCAAATACAGGGTGAGTCAAAACGCAAGTACATTTTTCTCAGTAATTTTAAATAGAACACCCTGTATTTTATATCACTATTGAAAAGTACCATTACCGTACTTTAATTTTTAGATAACATTCCCTATGTCTAAATTTATTAGTTTTCGAGATATTTTCATTTTTCAATGGACCAGTAGCGTGGCCACCCAAATCACCAGAATTTAATAAACTGGACTGATTTTTTTGGGGTTACGTTAATAATGAAGTTTATAAAACACCTCCAACAACAAGGGATGAGATAAAAAATAGAATACAAACTGTATTTCGATGTGTTAATTTACAACTGCTCCGTAGAGAAAGTAGCTCATTCAATGATCGTTTTTAGGCGTACATAAATGTGTTACGAGATAATTTTGAACGCCTTATGTAATTAAATATTAAAAATATTTTATTAAAAGCAGCTTCTAATTTTTTCAAACATGTTTTTTTGCAAAATGTATTACTGATAAATTATGTTTCGTTCTTTATTTGTTACTTTGTTACATTTACATACAAAAGTAGTGTTTAATTGTCTTCACAAAATATTGTATTTTGTGTTTGTGTGTTTTTTTTTGTAAAATTTATTACTAATTTTCTTTGTTTATTTGTTGCATTTACATAAAAAGATAGGTTTTAATTGTTTCAAAAATGTTGCATATAGTGCTTGTGTTTTTGTTTGTAAAATGTATTACTAATAAATTATTTTTATTTCTTTATTTGCTACAGTGTTACATTGATTACGGGATTGATAATCGGTAATCTTCAATTGTCAATTCAGTCATGGCTAACTTAAAATTTAGATAAATTTAAACACCTAAAATAATTTGATCTAAAAAATGAAAATATCTCGAAAAGTAATAAATTTGGGCATAGGGAATGTTATATAAAAATTAAAGTACGTTAATGTTGCTTTTCAATATTGATGTCAAATACAGGGTGTTCTATTTAAAATTACTGAGAAAATAATGTACTTGCGTTTTGACTCACCCTGTATTTGATATAAAGAAAATTAGCAATATCAATAATTCTTAAAAATTTTGAAAATAAATAAAAAAAATATGGCATTAATAAATCATTGCTGTTGTGCTTATTTTTATTTATACAGGGAGTTGAACTTGTTACGATTTTCATACAAAATTGGTTATAACTTTGTAAATACCCTGTATAACATTACAAACCTTTATATTTTTGTGATGGGGAAGTTAACAGGATTTCGAATATAAAATAAAATAGAGGGTGTTCCATTAAAAAAAAAAAACAAAAGTTTGTTCTGTCACTGTGTTATCGAACACCCTGTAACATTCTAACTAATTTTGTAATGTGAGGCTCAAAGGTGGCTAATGTTTTTGTTAAACTTTTATTGCTATCTATTACTATAGCGGAGCTATTCAGCTTTACCCTACTAATCAATCACCCTGTATATGATATAAGATATTGTTGTATAATTTTATATTATATAATATAATATATGATATAAGATGTTGTTGTATAATTTTATGGGAAAATTTTAGAAAATAAATTTATATCAAAGACCACGAGATCATAGATTTTCATCGCCTTGTATATGAAAAATTGTAAATATTATAATTTAGTTAGTAAGCAGTGTTTTCGCGAAAGTGAAATCGTTAAGTGATATATTAATGGTTCTTTGAAGGGATATACAATTATGCGGTAAAAATTAAGAAAGTACATTTATTTCGCTTTGAAATGAACAATGACATTTTATAAATGTTTCTTAGAAGGATAGTAGGCTATTGATTATGTACTATAGAAAGGAACTACAACGTTAACGGGGTTTTATTACTTCATATGGTCAATGAATCTCTATATATGAAAAAACCGCGGAGTGCTACCATTTAAAGGGGTGCGTTTTTGAGAAATGGGTGAATTAGTCCCTGGGCACAGGTTACATTAGGGTGAGTTCTATGCACTTTTGGTACAAACACGTCTACATAAAAATTGTACCTGGTTAAATTTCCTATTTTAACTATTTAGAATGGGAAATAAGCCACAATATTATTAAAAAATGATTTTTATTAACGTTTCGACGCCCAAATCGGGTGCCGTTGTCAAAATACAAAATACTATTAATATAAACAAAAATGTTGTTGCTTAGTAAAAAAATTCTTCTAATAATTTATTTAATTTGACTCATTTACATCGGCAATTCAGATACATATGATACATTTTAAAGTAGAAGACTTTAAAATGATATTGCCAATATTTATGAGTTGCGTTCCTGGGACGACTTTACTGAAAGATAGTTCATTCGATTACATGAAATCAACCCCAACTCAAGAATATCCGTCACAAAAAAAATCATAGCATATGATCTGTCTTTAAAAAGACAACCACATGCAACGGTGACATTAAAATTCTCGCGTTAGAGATCTCATAGTAAATCACGAGGGAAAACCAGGAAAAACCTCGTGATACTATCCCGACATCGTAAGTATTTGGTCTTACATTTAATTTACTCTCAAAATTAATACCAAATTCTGACTTTACTATAATTTTGTTTAAATTATAAATAATATCAATAATACATGGGTATATAAGTAATACTAAAATATAAAATATGTACTAACTCGACTATTGACTTACTAATTGTGGTATTTTCTTTCTATTGACTTCCTCTTTCAGTATGGGTATCCACATCCTACTGCATTCCACCGAGGAATTTGCGACACAATTGGTTTCGTTTAGCATAATTAGAGCCGCTTCTTTGATTTTTCTCTTTTTACTATCTGTTTCTTTCAGGACTATACTTGAATCTCTCCACTGAACTCTATGTTCATTATCCCATGCGTGTTGACATATTTGAGATCTATCAAATTCTCTATTTTTAATATAAGATTGATGTTCACTTATTCTAACGTTTAATGGTCTTGATGTTTCACCTATATAAAACTGTTCGCATTCACAAGGTATTTTATAAATACAATTCTTTGTCCTTTCTTGTTCATTGTTAGGTTTAGTTTTAGATAGAATAGATCTCAATGTGTTGGTTGTTTTGAATGTTGTTGAAATGTTGAATTTATTTCCTATTGTTTTAAGTTTCTCGGATAGTCCTTTTATGTATGGTATTGATATTTTCCTCGTATTATTTCTTGTGAATGTTGTAGGATCCCGTTCTATGTTGTTCTGTTCCATTCGATCCAATCTTGACAATTCCTTATTTATAAACGATAAAGGATAATCATTTTTTAATAAAACAGATGTTAAGAATTGTTTTTCTTCTAAAAAGGAATTTTCGTTAGAACAAGTAATTTTGGCTCTATCATATAAGGATTTTATGATTCCCTTTTTAACGTTGATGTTGTGATTTGATTTGTAATTGAGATATCTGTTGGTATGTGTTGGTTTTCTATACACTTGAGTCTCATATCCAGTATCCTTCTTTAAGACTAAAACATCGAGGAAAGGCAGGGTGTTATTATATTCCTTTTCCATTGTAAATTTTATTGTCTCTTCTTGATCGTTTATAATATTCAGGAATGTATCCAACAATTCTGATCTATGAGGCCATATTGAAAACACATCATCTACATATCTCCACCATACAGTGAGTTTTAAATTTTGTTTAGAAATGATATTAGTTTCGAAATCCTCCATAAATATATTAGCCAATAATGGAGATAAAGAGGAGCCCATTGCTAGACCAAAATTTTGTTTATAAAATTCATTATTTAGTTGAAAATAGGTATTATTAGTACATAATGTCAATAACTCCATTATAGCTGATACATCTAGTTTTGTCCTAGTTGTCAATGTATCATCATTCTCTAATTTCGTTTTGATTATGTTTAAAGCTTTATCTAATGGCACATTTGTAAATAAACTGTTTATGTCAAAACTTACTAAAATATTATTTGGATTAAACTCAATAGTTGATAATTTGTTTACAAAATGTTTTGTATTTTTTATAAATGTGTCATCATTATTAGCAAATGGTTTTATAATGTTTAATAAAAATTTTGATAGTTCACTACAAGGAGAACTGATGGTACTACAAATGGGTCTAAGTGGTATGTTCGCTTTATGAATTTTCGGTACTCCATAAAAATGTGGTGACTTACTGTAATGAGGTGTAATTAATTTTCTTTGATAGTATGTTAGATCATTTTTAAATTTGAATAAAGTTCTATAGATTTTGTTTTCCAGTGTTTTCGTTGGATCCTTCGGTAATTTGGTATAAGGTCCATTTGTAATTAGATCTGTAATTTTGTCCTCGTATTGTATTTTATCCATTATTACAGTTGCATTTCCTTTATCCGCTGGTAGGATCGTTATGGAGTCATCATTTTTTAAAGTTTTTAAAGCTTTAATTTCCTCTTTACTGATGTTCTGTTCAATTTGATTTGTCTTTTCCAATTCAAGTTTACATAGTACCCTATACTGTTCTTTTTCATGAGTTGGTAAACACTGTGATATTTTTTCCACTGAACTAATTATGTCTAATTTTGGAATAGATGGATGAGTAACAGCATAGTTTAAACCCTTTGACAATACCAAATTCTCCGTTGCATTTAACTGTCTATTTGATAGATTGACAACTGTCGCTAATATGTCATTATTTCTATTTAGGTTATCAAAAGTATGTATACTATTTTGTTCTAAAAGAATATTAAATTTATTTAAATGTATATTTCTTTGTTTCTGATATGAATTTTGATAAATTATGTGTAAACTAAAAATAATTCGATCAAAATCAGAATTTGATATCATTCCGAAAAGCAAATCTTTAATACTTACGATGTCTTGTTCAATAAAAATTAAATTTGACCTGTGAAATTGTAACCTTTCCCGGATCATTGACAAACTGGCTCTATGTAGAATATTTTGGAGTCTTCTGCTTGAATATGCTGGCCGTAACCTCAAGCCCTTCGGTATTAAGTTGTTATCTCTACATCGTTTTAAGAATTTGATAGAATTTTGACAGTGTGCCAGTTTCTCGTAGAAGGTTTCCAATTTCCTAAAATTTTGACACACTCTAGGCCCATACCGGTTTCTTAATGTTGTTCTGAAGCTATTTTCTTGTGGCATTTTTACAATTTTAACTATTTAGAATGGGAAATAAGCCACAATATTATTAAAAAATGATTTTTATTAACGTTTCGACGCCCAAATCGGGTGCCGTTGTCAAAATACAAAATACTATTAATATAAACAAAAATGTTGTTGCTTAGTAAAAAAATTCTTCTAATAATTTATTTAATTTGACTCATTTACATCGGCAATTCAGATACATATGATACATTTTAAAGTAGAAGACTTTAAAATGATATTGCCAATATTTATGAGTTGCGTTCCTGGGACGACTTTACTGAAAGATAGTTCATTCGATTACATGAAATCAACCCCAACTCAAGAATATCCGTCACAAAAAAAATCATAGCATATGATCTGTCTTTAAAAAGACAACCACATGCAACGGTGACATTAAAATTCTCGCGTTAGAGATCTCATAGTAAATCACGAGGGAAAACCAGGAAAAACCTCGTGATACTATCCCGACGTCGTAAGTATTTGGTCTTACATTTAATTTACTCTCAAAATTAATACCAAATTCTGCCTTTACTATAATTTTGTTTAAATTATAAATATTATCAATAATACATGGGTATATAAGTAATACTAAAATATAAAATATGTACTAACTCGACTATTGACTTACTAATTGTGGTATTTTCTTTCTATTGACTTCCTCTTTCAGTATGGGTATCCACATCCTACTGCATTCCACCGAGGAATTTGCGACACAATTGGTTTCGTTTAGCATAATTAGAGCCGCTTCTTTGATTTTTCTCTTTTTACTATCTGTTTCTTTCAGGACTATACTTGAATCTCTCCACTGAACTCTATGTTCATTATCCCATGCGTGTTGACATATTTGAGATCTATCAAATTCTCTATTTTTAATATAAGATTGATGTTCACTTATTCTAACGTTTAATGGTCTTGATGTTTCACCTATATAAAACTGTTCGCATTCACAAGGTATTTTATAAATACAATTCTTTGTCCTTTCTTGTTCATTGTTAGGTTTAGTTTTAGATAGAATAGATCTCAATGTGTTGGTTGTTTTGAATGTTGTTGAAATGTTGAATTTATTTCCTATTGTTTTAAGTTTCTCGGATAGTCCTTTTATGTATGGTATTGATATTTTCCTCGTATTATTTCTTGTGAATGTTGTAGGATCCCGTTCTATGTTGTTCTGTTCCATTCGATCCAATCTTGACAATTCCTTATTTATAAACGATAAAGGATAATCATTTTTTAATAAAACAGATGTTAAGAATTGTTTTTCTTCTAAAAAGGAATTTTCGTTAGAACAAGTAATTTTGGCTCTATCATATAAGGATTTTATGATTCCCTTTTTAACGTTGATGTTGTGATTTGATTTGTAATTGAGATATCTGTTGGTATGTGTTGGTTTTCTATACACTTGAGTCTCATATCCAGTATCCTTCTTTAAGACTAAAACATCGAGGAAAGGCAGGGTGTTATTATATTCCTTTTCCATTGTAAATTTTATTGTCTCTTCTTGATCGTTTATAATATTCAGGAATGTATCCAACAATTCTGATCTATGAGGCCATATTGAAAACACATCATCTACATATCTCCACCATACAGTGGGTTTTAAATTTTGTTTAGAAATGATATTAGTTTCGAAATCCTCCATAAATATATTAGCCAATAATGGAGATAAAGAGGAGCCCATTGCTAGACCAAAATTTTGTTTATAAAATTAATTATTTAGTTGAAAATAGGTATTATTAGTACATAATGTCAATAACTCCATTATAGCTGATACATCTAGTTTTGTCCTAGTTGTCAATGTATCATCATTCTCTAATTTCGTTTTGATTATGTTTAAAGTTTTATCTAATGGCACATTTGTAAATAAACTGTTTATGTCAAAACTTACTAAAATATTATTTGGATTAAACTCAATAGTTGATAATTTGTTTACAAAATGTTTTGTATTTTTTATAAATGTGTCATCATTATTAGCAAATGGTTTTATAATGTTTAATAAAAATTTTGATAGTTCACTACAAGGAGAACTGATGGTACTACAAATGGGTCTAAGTGGTATGTTCGCTTTATGAATTTTCGGTACTCCATAAAAATGTGGTGACTTACTGTAATGAGGTGTAATTAATTTTCTTTGATAGTATGTTAGATCATTTTTAAATTTGAATAAAGTTCTATAGATTTTGTTTTCCAGTGTTTTCGTTGGATCCTTCGGTAATTTGGTATAAGGTCCATTTGTAATTAGATCTGTAATTTTGTCCTCGTATTGTATTTTATCCATTATTACAGTTGCATTTCCTTTATCCGCTGGTAGGATCGTTATGGAGTCATCATTTTTTAAAGTTTTTAAAGCTTTAATTTCCTCTTTACTGATGTTCTGTTCAATTTGATTTGTCTTTTCCAATTCAAGTTTACATAGTACCCTATACTGTTCTTTTTCATGAGTTGGTAAACACTGTGATATTTTTTCCACTGAACTAATTATGTCTAATTTTGGAATAGATGGATGAGTAACAGCATAGTTTAAACCCTTTGACAATACCAAATTCTCCGTTGCATTTAACTGTCTATTTGATAGATTGACAACTGTCGCTAATATGTCATTATTTCTATTTAGGTTATCAAAAGTATGTATACTATTTTGTTCTAAAAGAATATTAAATTTATTTAAATGTATATTTCTTTGTTTCTGATATGAATTTTGATAAATTATGTGTAAACTAAAAATAATTCGATCAAAATCAGAATTTGATATCATTCCGAAAAGCAAATCTTTAATACTTACGATGTCTTGTTCAATAAAAATTAAATTTGACCTGTGAAATTGTAACCTTTCCCGGATCATTGACAAACTGGCTCTATGTAGAATATTTTGGAGTCTTCTGCTTGAATATGCTGGCCGTAACCTCAAGCCCTTCGGTATTAAGTTGTTATCTCTACATCGTTTTAAGAATTTGATAGAATTTTGACAGTGTGCCAGTTTCTCGTAGAAGGTTTCCAATTTCCTAAAATTTTGACACACTCTAGGCCCATACCGGTTTCTTAATGTTGTTCTGAAGCTATTTTCTTGTGGCATTTTTATAATTTTAACTATTTAGAATGGGAAATAAGCCACAATATTATTAAAAAATGATTTTTATTAACGTTTCGACGCCCAAATCGGGTGCCGTTGTCAAAATACAAAATACTATTAATATAAACAAAAATGTTGTTGCTTAGTAAAAAAATTCTTCTAATAATTTATTTAATTTGACTCATTTACATCGGCAATTCAGATACATATGATACATTTTAAAGTAGAAGACTTTAAAATGATATTGCCAATATTTATGAGTTGCATTCCTGGGACGACTTTACTGAAAGATAGTTCATTCGATTACATGAAATCAACCCCAACTCAAGAATATCCGTCACAAAAAAAATCATAGCATATGATCTGTCTTTAAAAAGACAACCACATGCAACGGTGACATTAAAATTCTCGCGTTAGAGATCTCATAGTAAATCACGAGGGTTTCATGTAATCGAATGAACTATCTTTCAGTAAAGTCGTCCCAGGAACGCAACTCATAAATATTGGCAATATCATTTTAAAGTCTTCTACTTTAAAATGTATCATATGTATCTGAATTGCCGATGTAAATGAGTCAAATTAAATAAATTATTAGAAGAATTTTTTTACTAAGCAACAACATTTTTGTTTATATTAATAGTATTTTGTATTTTGACAACGGCACCCGATTTGGGCGTCGAAACGTTAATAAAAATCATTTTTTAATAATATTGTGGCTTATTTCCCATTCTAAATAGTTAAAATTGTAAAAATGCCACAAGAAAATAGCTTCAGAACAACGTTAAATTTCCTATCTAAATATAACTTTTTAAAGTCAAAGATACTTTTTTTTACAAAAATATATTCAAAAGAAAAAGCCCAAAGAAACCCAAAAGAAAGAAATTTTGTTTTTTGTCCCATACCTTTTGTCCACGGGGATATAAGTATAGACATTGCTTCACAGAAAAAAAACTTACATATTTTCTCTTTAAAATGATGCTTAGTAGAGGTCGTTAGGATTTACAGTTTTCGCAATATGATTTTTCAAAATTCGCCACTCACAGCAATTTTGGGCAATTTTCCTTGTTATTTCGCAAATATTTTTCTGTAACTTTTTTCTACGCAACTTTAGGCATATGCAATGGTACATGTAAGAGGAATAGAAATCAATTACCTTTAAAATGTTCTACTATATAATGTTGTACGACTTCTTTTAAAGAGGTTATCTTTTTCAAAATTTTATACTTTTAACAAGTTTTTATATTTTTTACGATTATTTTTTAAATTTCCCATTATAACTTTTTTTCTTCTACATTTAGGTATATATTATATAATAAAAAAGAAAGCTTATTCTGTTTACTTTAAAATGGTGTATTATAAAAAATTCTAAGATATGCTTTTTCAAAATGTAATAAGTACTTGCAACGATTTTTGATTTTAGGATTATTTTTTAAATTTCTCCTTATAACTTTTTTATGTGATTGTGTGTTATGATTGAATCTTATTTTTTATAGGAAATACTTTGGATCCACTTGACTCGGCCGGGCAAACTTCAAAATATGGATTAATTCCAATATTTACTGTCAAAGCTCCTGCACCACAAGCTTTGCTTGAAAAAATAGCATGTAAATGTACCAAAGGATGTACAAAAAAGGAAGATGCTGTTGTAGGAAGATAGGAATTAGTTTTTCAATATTCTGCAAAGGCTGCATGTGCATGGGTACTAATTGTGGGACTCTAAGATAACTGAGGTGTCAGAGGAAGATATTGAAGCTAATGCTAACGAAGAGATGGACTTTGATTTTGAAATTTGTCAATGTCAACGTTTAAATAATTTTAACTAAAGTGATGTTTTCTAAGACTAATGTTTATGTAATTTTTGTAAAAGAAATAATTTTAAATAATACAGGTAAAAAAATATCAAAGAATCACTCGGTTTCCATTATTTAAATATAGATGATACACCATTTTAAAGAACAGAAAGTAAGCCCTCTTTATTCAGCAATATATAGTATATGCATGTACAAGAAAAAAAAAGTTATAATGAGAAATTTAGAAAATAATCCTAAAATCAAAAATCGTTGCAAGTACTTATTACATTTTGAAAAATAATATCTTATTCAAAAATAATCCTCGAATTTTTTGTAATACAAAATTTTAAAGTAAACAAAATAAGCTTTTTTATTATATAATATAATATATACCTAAATTGTAGGAGAAAAAAAGTTATAATGAGAAATTTCAAGAATAATCGTAAAAAATGTAAAAAATAATATTTTTTTTATATTAGGTATTATATATTATGTAATATAATATTATATTATATATACTATATATAATATAATTATATATTATGTAATATAATATTATATTATATATACTATATATAATATAATATTATATAATATACAATATATCATATAATAATATAATTTTATTTTTATATTATATTATAAAAAATCGTTAAAAGTATAAAATTTTGAAAAACCATAAGCTCTTTAAAAAAAAGTTGTACAACGTTAGACAGTAGACCATTTATTAGTAGACATAGACCAAAGTTACGTGGAAAAAAGTTACAGAACAATATTTGCGAAATTACAAAGAAAATTGCCCAAAATTACCTCTACTATACAACATTTTAAAGAAGAAATATGTAGATTTTTTTCTGTAAAGCAATGTCTATACCTATATCCTCGTGGACAAAAGTTATGGGACAAAAAACAAAATTTCTTTCTTTTGGGTTTCTTTGTGCTTTTTCTTTTGAATATATTTTTGTAAAAAAAAGTATCATTGACTTTAAAAAGCGATATTTAGATAGGAAATTTAACCAGGAACAATTTTTATGTAGGTATGTTTATACCAAAAGTGCATAGAACTCACCCTAATGTAACCTGTGCCCAGGGACTAATTCACTTATTTCTCAAAAACGCACCCCTTTAAATGGTAGCACTCCACGGTTTTTTCATATATAGATGTCCATTGACCATATCAAATAATAAAACCCCGTTAACGTTGTAGTTCCTTTTAGCTATCTAATTTTGAATATAATCAATAGCCTATAGGCAGTAAGCAAATTTAATGAGTTTAGAATATAAGGCTTTTTGTTTAGCATTTTGAAACAACGAAAGTAATTTGGTGTCTCCTAGAATATAACAAAACTGAAAAGTTGTATACAAAATAAATTGGTTCTTAAGAAATGAAAATATAGATGTAGTGGATAGCGAGGATGTTTGCGATTGGCGGAGAAAGATAGATGGTGGGGATGAGAGTGTTGAGTCTGATTTTGAAGAAAGAAAAAATGGTCACTGTGTAATGAATCTCTGGAGAGTACAGTCCAGTTTTAAAAAAGTGAGAAGTCGGTGTAAAGTGGTAAAATTTACCTTTGCGAGCAGATCGTGGTGAAACGAAATCATTGACCGAGTTGAGAAGATAATTTTCCTTGTGTCCGAGGAGATTCCTGTTTTCTGTCTAGATTGATTAGCCGGTGGATGTCAATTTGCACAAGATATCGAGCAGAGAAAAAACTGAGTAGAAATTTCGAGCGTGCCCCATTGTTTGTTTGTTGGTGAAGTAGTTTGGACGAGAAAGACCTTTCGCTACATCCTAGGAGCACGTGTGGGAGAATCGAGGACTGCGCAATCCAGGAAGAAGAAGTAAAAAGAAACACAAAGCTGAGTCAGATTTTTTGTGAAACGGAGAGAGTTGTTTTATATCCACACCATATTTGTTTATTTTTGTATTGAGCATTTATATAGCATAATTTATTCACTACAAAATTTAAAGAAGAAATAAGTGATCAATTCAAAAGGAGAAAAGTAAATTTTAGTAATTTTTGTAAGAATAGTCTAACGAAGTATTTAAATAAACCTTTTGTTAAAACAAATAGTCTTATCGCCAGTGGGGATACAACGGCATCCTTAATTCAGATGGACTTACCCAAGTTTTTTTTATGTATTTTGACCCGTAGAACACGAATTTTTTGGGTAACAGTCGATCCGGATATCGATAAGATTGTTATAAACAAAGAACTTGAGGAATCACATAACAGCGATTTTTCGCAAAACAACATTGTTTTCTATTTTTTGGGTCATTCTAAGCAAAAAATGTTTTAACAAGCTTTTTCGTAGGATGCATAGTTTTCGACATAAACGCGGTTGAACTTTCAAAAAATCGAAAAATTGCAATTTTTGAACCCGAATAACTTTTGATTTAAAAATAAAATAGCAATTCTGCTTACCGCATTTGAAAGTTCAAGTCAAATTCTATCGGTTTTGATTACTTTCATGGCTAAAAATTATTTTTTTATTGTTAAACAAAGCTATAAACACATAGTGACTAAATCAGTGATACTCAACCTGCGGCCCGCGGGCCGCATGCGGCCCTCTAGCGTTTTTTATGCGGCCCAAACGCTAACTAAAGTGCCCTGTGATAAAATTATTTGTCAAATTTCAAGTGTTTTTCAAATTATTTGATAGTGTGCCGATATGATTGAGGCGTGTTTGGGCGTGAGGCAGACAATTTAATGACTTTAGTTTCAAATTGTATTGAAATTTTTAAGAACTCTGATTAAAAAGCAAGTTATTAATAACTTTTAATAATAAATTACTAAAGTTAATGAACAAATACTCATTTTAAAAATAATCAATACTTATTTACTAAATACTAAAAATAATTGTTACCTTGAAACAACACCCTGTACCTATATTAAAATTTTCAAAATTCCTCTGTACATTTGAAAATATCACAAAAAACTAAGTTTAATTGCTCGCTTCATTTTTTTGCACAAATAATTTAATGACATTAGAGTCCTGTCGCCAGGGGGGTACAACGGCCACCTTAATTCAGATGGACTTACCCAAGTTTTTTTTATATATTTTGACCCCCAGAATACGAATTTTTTGGGTAACAGTTGATCCGGATGTCGATAAGATTGTTATAGACAAAGAACTTGAGGAATTACATAACAGCGATTTCTCGCAAAACAAAACATCTTTTTGTATTTTTTGGGTCATTTCAAGCAAAAAATATGCCTACAAGTTTTTTCGTAGAATGCATAGTTTTCGAGATAACCGCGGTTGAAATTTCAAAAAATCGAAAAATTGTAATTTTTGAACCAGAATAACTTTTGATTAAAAAATAAAGTAGCAATTCTGCTTACCGCATTTGAAAGTTTAAGTCAAATTATATCGGTTTTGATTATTTGCATGGCTAAAAATTTATTATTTTATTGTTAAACAAAGCTATAAACACCTAGTATGTGAGTGATGTTTTCAATGATTTCTCATATCAAATCGAACGAGTAGGTAGAGTAGCTACAAGTGCAAGCGAGGCAATGTCTACGTAGCATGCGTTAAAACGCATGTATTAGGCACGGGAAACACTATGTGTTTATAGATTAGTTTAACAATAAAAAAATTAATTTTTAGCATTGCAAATAATCAAAACCGGTATAATTTGACTTATACTTACAAATGCGGTAAGCAGAATTGCTACTTTATTTTTTAATCAAACGTAATTCAGGTTCAAAAATTGCAATTTTTCGATTTTTTGAAAGTTCAACCGCGGTTATCTCGAAAACTATGCATCCTACGAAAAAACTTGTAGGAATATTTTTTGCTTAAAATGACCCAAAAAATACAAAAAGATGTTTTGTTTTGCGAGAAATCGCTGTTATGTAATTCCTCAAGTTCTTTGTCTATAACAATCTTATCGACATCCGGATCAACTGTTACCCAAAAAATTCGTATTCTACGGGTCAAAATATATAAAAAAAACTTGGGTAAGTCCATCTGAATTAAGGAGGCCGTTGTACCCCCCCTGGCGACAGGACTATTAATTTTGAAATTATATCGAAATTTTTGATTTGAAAGTTCGAGTTCTTAAAAATTTCCACATAATTTCAAAATTAAAGTCATTTAATTGTCTGCGCAAAAAAATGGAAGCTCCATTAAAGCTCTTTTGAAATGTGCAAACGGGTTTTGAAAATTTCAATATACAGGATGTTGTTTCAAGGTCACAACGGATTTATAATTTTGTTTAATCCGGACCTGATTTTCTTGTGATTAGTAGTTGGGTGGTTTGGGTTCTAAATGTGACATATGTGTACTACCAAATATCAAAAAAATATACACGGTGGTTCTAAAGTTATGGGTCCAGAAAGAAACACCCGCATATTGCAAAATCGATAAACACCCTCTAACTCTGTTATACAGTAGGTGGAGCAATAAATTTAGTATGTCTAGAACTGCCTTATTTACCTCTATTCACCGTTCAAGTATTTCCGTTTCCCAATGAAACACCCTGTGTACTACTTCATCTTGATTGCGGCCCGCAAGCTATGGCAATAGCTACTATGTGGCCCAGGAAAGAAAAAGGTTGAGTATCGCTGGACTAAATGATATTTTCAATGCATTTTCCATTTGAAATCGAACGAGTAGGCGCGCATACAGACAATTTCTACGTAGATTACGTACATTAAAACGCATGCATTGGGCACGGGAAACACTTCGTGTTTATGGCTTTGTTTAACAAATAAATACTTAATTTTTAGCAATGCAAATAATCGAAACCGATAGAATTTGACTTGAACTTTCAAATTCAGTAAGCAGAATTGCTATTTTATTTTTTAATCAAAAGTTATTCGGGTTCAAAAATTGCACTTTTTCGATTTTTTGAAAGTTCAACCGCGTTTATCTCTAAAACTATGCATCCTACGAATAAACTTGTAGGATCATTTTGTGCTGAGAATCACCCAAAAAATACAAAAAATGTTTTGTTTTGCGAAAAATAACTGTTATGTAATTCCTTAAGTTCTTTGTTTATAACAAACTTATCGACATCCGGATCAACTGTTACCCAAAAATTCGTGTTCTACGGATCAAAATACATAAAAACAAACTTGGGTGAGTCCATCTGAATTAAGGCGGCCGTTGTACCCCCTGGCGACAGGACTAAAAGGAGATATCAGAATTAAAGCTTAATTTATTAGATGAGAAAGAGTTGCAACAGAATTTAATTTTAGTATAATTTTTAAATCTTATTTTCATGGTATATTTGATAGATAAAAAATATTTATAACATTTATATGACATCGAATGTGTTTAATTTTCCTGTTTTGTCCCTGGATGAAGTAATCAACTAGAGATTACCGAAGGTAATGCACTAAAATTAAAATAGCCCTGAGAATAAAATTTGTTAGAAAATTAAATTTAATTTTGGTTTTGTTTTACATAAGTAATAATTAAAGGTAATTAAGTAATTAATCAGAAGAGGAATTTGCTGATCAATCTCATAATAGAGAGAAATACAGAGCATAACAATATATAATATTATATGATATAGTATATGATATTATATTATCATACCCTTTTTCGAAAGTTCTGCGAAACATTGGCAACAGTGGCAATATTTGACATTATCTAAAATCAATATTTTACATAATACTCATAGGCGCGCTACATGGAAGTAATAGAAAACAATAATTTTATTATGAGTATATAAATATTTATAAAAATAAACCAAAATGGATGAAAATTTTATGTTAACATAGGTATTTGCACGAAATGATCATAAAATAATAATAAATTGTCATTTCGTTGTGAAGCGAAACAAGAAACGTCTTATTTTATTTAGTTCATAGAGCGCTAAAAGCACTCTAACTAGTTTCAACCCTTTTTTTTAATAAAACTTTAAATGAACTTTTCCCATTTTTTAAAGTATTGATAATATTTTTAAAATAAAAAAAAACTTAATATACTCGCATTAGGCTTCGAAGTATAAGTAAAACTCACAATTAACAATAATCTATTTTTTCAAATAGTCCAACAACTTAGTTCTATTACACAAAAATATAATAAGTTAATTATAAGATAAACACTACTTCTACCTAAGGCTCAACACTAACGAATTCTTAAAATAATACACTACTGCACTTAACAATAATCTATTTTTTCAAATACATAGTCCAACAACTTAGTTCTATTACACAAAAATTTAATAAATTAATTATAAGATAAACACTACTTTCCCAAGGCTCAACATTAACGAATTCTTAAAATAATACACTACTGTACTGAACAGATATTGATACATATAACAGAACTAGTGTTGCCCAAATGCAAGACCAAGACGAGACTTGGAAAGTCTTGGTCTTGGTCTTGCACCAGTACACCTGGTCTTGGTCTTGGTCTTGGTATTGCACTCCCAGTCTTGGTCTTGGTCTTGGTCTTGCAGCAAGAGTCTTGCAAGTCTCGCAGTTACCCACTAGCATATTGCTATTTATTAATAGACAACTCACATTAGGTGGATTTTAAATCACCATCTAATTAAACTATCCCTGCCTATACTCTAACTAACTGGGCTATCTACCATGTCCCACGGGAGTCAGTATGTTTCTTAATGGTCTCCTAATGCGGCCGATATTATAGTGGTAATTACAGATTGTTGTCAGATCTTGCGTTTTTTTGAAAATATAATGAACTTTCGTATTTCGAATAGAACACCCTCTATATTTTTGCATTTTGAACCATAATAACTACTAATTAATTTTCATGTAATATTTCCTATACCGAAATGCCGTAATTTCTGAGTTATTTCTATATTTCTGGCTGACTTATTTTAGGTTCTTTGAATCATATGGAACAAAAAAGGTCTTTTGTAGTTTTTGTCTAAAGTTATTCGTTTTCGAGTTATAAACAATTTAAACTGAAAAAAATTGAAAAATGACGATATTCATGGCTCAAAAACACAAGTAAAAAATATTATTTTCGAAATCTCGAAGTGCCTAAACTGAAGTTTAAACTTTATTTATCAGTTGTCGATAAGTAATTTGTTTATTTCATTTTAAAAAAACATTGTGTTTTAGTTTTTAATGCAGCCCAATCGCCCATCCTCTCATAAGTTCTTCATTAACAATAAAAAGCAATGGCAAAATCACACATCGGCCAATATCTCTTTTTATAATATAATAACAAATATCTCTTTTTTTGAAATTTGAAAGTTTTGCAATATTTTACCGTGCGCGAATGGACTATACAGGGTAGCCAGGCATTATCTTATCTAGTGCTTTTTCAGCAAAAAATTTTGTTTGGCCGATTGATCTAATATCTAATTGCACACCTTGCAAACAGTTTAGAAGTAGACGTTTAGTCTTTACGATATGGATAAGGAAAAACAATTGAGTGGTTGTTCGTAACTGTAACAGTGGATATTGGATATGGTATTAGTATTATATTTTTATCACCTTATAGGCGACATACTTCTTTAAAAGTTTCAATGCGATATTATTTTACACACAACACAAGAAGATTATTTTATGAAAGGCTGCTATTCTCAAAATCTAGACAATTGCTCAACTGTAATTAATTTCGGAGCGAAGGCGTCGTCTGATATTGGGAAAGAATGAAATATTTTATTTTTACATTGTATAATAATTTATTATGACCTCTGAGTAAGTATCCAATAAATAAGTGTTCATATTTTTAATTCGGTATGCATGTATGTTCATCGTATTGTTCATAATGCGAATAAATCCAATTTTCCAAATTTTTGTTACATATTTTTTGTATCTCATAGTGTCTAAGCATATACCCGAACATAATATACAGGGTGTAACAAAAATACAGATCATAAATTAAATCACCTATTCTAGGACCAAAAATAGTTCTAATGAACCTAACTTACCTTAGTACAAATATGCATATAAAAAAAGTTACAGCCCTTTGAAGTTACAAAATGAAAATCGATTTTTTCCAATATATCGAGAACTATTAGATTTTTTATTGAAAATTTACATGTGGCATTTACAGTGAAATTTGTGCACCCCATAAAAATGTTATGGGGGTTTTATTCCCTTAAACCCATCCAAACTTTTGTGTACGTTCCAATTAAATTATTACTGTGATACTGTTAGTTAAATTCAATATTTTTAAAACTTTTTTGGTTCATAGTATTTTTTCGACAAGGCAGTTTTTATCGAGTTGCGGCTTCTTTTCTAATATGTTTACGTAGAGATTTTATGGGGGTTTTGTTCCTTTAAACCTCCCAAATGGTTGTGTACGTTCCAATTAAACTATTACTGCGATACCATTAGTTAAACAAAGTGTTTTTAAAACTTTTTTCTTCTTTGTATTTTTTCGATAAGGCACTTTTATTTAGATGTGACTTCTTTTTTAATATGGTTCAAAATATACCTAAAAATGTAAATCATAAATAAATTTTCCTATTACTATCAAGTCTCCATAATCGTACTTAGCCATATCCAGATGAACATAACATATATGTGGCCATATACAAATGTGTGGTGGATTTGACAAATAATATGCAAAATATCTCGACAAATACTGACTTTTCAAAAAAGTACCAAGAGACAAAAAAGTTTTTAAAGCATTGTGTTTAACTAATGGTACTACAATTATAATCAAATTGAAACGTACACAAAAGTTTGGGGGGTTTAAAAGAACACCCGATACAATTTTTATCGGGTGTCTAAATTTCACTATAATTTTTTCTTAAGATACTACTCCCCTAAGAATGCCACATGTTCATTTTCAATAAAAAATCTCCAATAGTTTTCGATATATTGGAAAAAATCGATTTTCATTTTGTAACTTCAAAGGGCTGTAACTTTTTTTATGTGCACATTTGTACTAAGGTAAGTTAGGTTCAATCGAACTATTTTTGGTCCCAGCATATGTGATTAAATTTATGACCTGTATTTTTGTAACACCCTGTATTATTCCATAAAACGACAATCAAACTGCAAGACGCAAGAGTCTCGCAGGCTTAGTCTTGTTCTTGCTCAAGTCTTGCACGGTCAGTCTTGGTCTTGGTCTTGCTAAAATAAGGCGGTCTTGGTCTTGGTCTTGGTCTTGGTCTTGCTAAAACGCAAGAACAAGACCAAGACTGCAAGACCAAGACCGATTTTGGGCAACACTAAACAGAACAGATAAGAGAATCGTGCTATTACCATGTTATTACACTTAGAAATCTGACGCAGGTTGGTCAAAATGACAGTGACTATTTCTCTATGTTCACTAATCAGTTCTTTAGTTATAATATGTTCGATTTCTTGTTAGAGATAAACAATTTTAGTAGTTCCAATATGACACAAAATCGAGGCATGGGATAAACAAGTTTATTTGAAAAAGTGTATTTTTTTGTTCTTCTTAATTAATAAAAAAACTAAATTATGGGATATACAAAAAAATGTTTTTAACAAAATTAATGTATATCGAAGCCGTCTATAATTTAAAATTATTGAAGTTATACTCCTTTACCGGCGATAGAGGGTGAATTTTTATATGTTAAAACCTATCAGCCCAGCGCATGCGCATTGTAACTTTGTTCTGATTGGATGTTCAAATGACATGTCAAAAATTATCCGATATGGCAGCTGTAGGACAGAGGACAGCTGTGGTTTGGAGGTAAAGGTAAAGGTAAACAAATGTATAATATATTAGTTTTATTGTTGTGAG
The DNA here is from genome assembly GCF_917563875.1 of Diabrotica virgifera virgifera. Lineage (NCBI taxonomy): Eukaryota > Metazoa > Arthropoda > Insecta > Coleoptera > Chrysomelidae > Diabrotica > Diabrotica virgifera. The sequence continues at coordinate 57,193,713 of NC_065450.1, read as the reverse complement.
GACAGAAACAAAAAAGTTTATAATATTGTAGTGACTTTTAAATAGTTTTTAAAGGCAACAGGTACGTAATAATTGTTAATGTATCATGGATATAAACCTACCTATTTGATCTGCCAAAATACATAGTATGTAATACTTTTATTTATACACTGTGTCCGTAAAGTATGGAACAAATTCTTTTTTAGCTAAACAGAGCATTTTAAAACATAATCCTGAAGTACGTCGATTTTTGATTTTAATTTACCGTATTTTAAAATAATATTCTAATATACAGGGTGAATTACTTTCGAGTAATGACAGTCACCGTCATTTTTTTTAAATGGAACACCCCCATTTTGTCTCAATTTTCGGATTACTCTAGCTGAGCAGATTCCAAAAATGTATTACATGTTGATTGAAATTGTACAGGGTGGACAAAAATACAATAGTTTTGTGTGTACTCATAATATTAAATTTTAATTAATTTTTGATATTAAATTAAAATATTAAATTAAACAATATCAAAAATTAATTAAATCAAAAACTAATTAAAATATCAAAAATACAATAAGTATTTTTGATAATATTGTTAATTTAACTAACGCGTTACTTTATGAACACACACAAAGCTATTGTATTTTTGTCCACCCTGTACCAATTTGAATCAACATGTGATACATTTTTGGAATCAGCTCAGCTAGAGTAATCCGAAAATTGAAACAAAATGGGGGTGTTCCATTTAAAAAAAATGACGGTGACGTCATTACTCAAAAGTAATTCACCCTGTATATTAGAATATTATATTAAAATACGGTAAATTAAAATCAAAAATCGACGTGTTTCAGGATTATTTCTTAAAATGCTCTGTTTAGCTAAAAAAGAATTTGTTCCATACTTTACGGACACAGTGTATAATTTGATTACCATCAAAATTTCTATCAATATTCACCTAATATATTGTTTTCTTACTCTATGTTTTGTTGTATTTTTTCAATTCTAAATCATTTCAATTCAAAATTAAAATAATTTGATCAATTTTCAAAATATCAAAATATCACAAGTTTAATCCGTTTAGTTAGTCGATCTTCGTAAATAATGAAACATAGTGTCTGTGGCTAAGCGTTGAAGGCGAATAAATTCCAATACCAACCGTGCTTATCAGCGCTGGTTCGAGTCCCAATAGAAACTTTTTTTTTGTTTTTTTTTTAATACATTTTATGATTGTAAGTATATTTATTATATAATTGTATTTTCAGAAAACGTATTTAGTTAAAAATTTTTTCGACAATTAATGTTCAGACATCATTTGTGGCTTGTTTAATGTGTTTGTGTGTGTTTTATTCTTTTATTATTTTAATTTTTGGCAGTGTTCTAATAAAAATGTTTGAGAAGTAGTATCTAAGTATAAATTAGTTTAATATTTAAACAAAATATAAATAAAAAGTATATTAATTTCGTTTAAATCATATAATAGAAGTATAACTTCTTACGTGCGTACAAAGTACACACACACATTCTTTTTTTTGATTATACAGGGTGAGTCAGAAAGACGGTACCAACCAAAGTTTTGTTTTTTTTTAATGGAACACCATTAAATTATTTTTGAATATATTTTTTAAAAATATTAAGAATTTAGATAAGGTATTATAGGCCTAAAGTTAACAATTTTCGAAATATTTACACTTTTATTGAGAAATACGGTAATATTAAAAGGGCTGTGGAGTAGGCTTTCATGGCAATAAAAATTTAAATGACATGTCAAAGTTTTTTTAGTATACTCTTATTAAAAAAAATTAACCTATAGCCATAAAATATGCAGTGTGATCACTATTTGCAAATACAAAATTTTCTTATTTTTTTTTTTAATAGGACAACCTGTATTATTAGTATTGCCTTTTGTAGTAAATATTACAACTTTTCTTTTGGTATAAGGTTGTATGTACCTAGCATGTTTCGTTTTGTTGATATTTAAAAAAAACTATAGATACAACGTTTTTGCGGATTTTTTATTAAAAAAATTTTTTTGCAAAAAAAATTATTATAATCTGGTTTTAGAAACATACATCAAAATAACAAATATGAACATAAAAACGTAATTAAAGATTAAAATAAATCGTATACTAGTACAATTCAATTGAATTTAATATCTTAAAATTATTTTACAAAAAATATTTTACCATACTAATGAATGCATAAATTAGTTATTAAATTGTAGAAAAATTTCTAAGGTATATTTTAAAATTGGTTGTTTAATTTAATAATTAATTTATCCATATTAATTACTTATTAGTATGGTAAAAGGTTGTTAGTAACATAATTTTAAAGTTATTAAATTCAATTAAGTTGCACTTGCATACGCTTTTATTCTTTAATTACGTTTTTATTTTCATCTTTAATATTTTAGTGTATGTTTCTAAAATCAGATTATAATTTTTTTTTCAAAATAATTTAATTAGTATTATCGCGCATATAAAATATCCGCGAAACGTAAAATCTATAGTTCTTTTTTAAATATTTACAAAACAAACATGCTATGTACATACAACCAGTGCTGTTTTTGTGACGGTACGCGCCGGTACGCCGTACCGGCACCTTTTGGTACAAGAAAACAAAAAAAAAAACAACAAATATTTTGTAACTTTAGGTGAGCCATTATGCGATTGAAGCGATGTAAAACTTACAACTTTGTATTTAACGCGAGACAGGTGGGATCACGATCGGTAGAATTCTATTTGCTGACGTCACAAAACGAATTTTACAATGCGAGAATCGACGGTTGCTAGGCAACATAGCAAAATAGAATTCTACTCATCGTGTTCCCACCACTGTACTTTCTTCTACCCTCTCCGCCCCCGCGGCCGGCAATATTGCACTATCCAAGGTCGTGTGTTGTTTTGTTTTCCATATTTCACTCAGTTCAGTGACCGCGGTCAAAGTGACAGGTACTTGCCTTGCCACTGTCCTATTTGTGCGCCCTAATCTGCTACCCTCTTCCGCTCATTTAGTATGAAAGTGTTGTGTTGCTTCAAAAATGCAGAAGATTACTAATTATTTTAACCAGATCAAAAAACGAAAACTAGATGAACAATTTCAAAAATGCTTAACATTGCCAGTGATATTGGACCAAACGCTTTCACTAGTGTCTAGTCCAAAGAAGGTGATAAACATTGGCCAGACTGTTGGACTTTTGAACAAAAGAGTGAACATTGTAGAAAAAACGATTGGCTTATTGTACAAAACAAAAAGTTAGGTCACAGTATAAAGAGGGATACTAGAACCACTCTCCGAAAAATTGGAAGTAAAATCTTCGGTCGAGCTTGGCGACCGCGCAATGTTGGCAGTCGCTTTTGCCCCACTCTCGCATTGCTAGTCGCATAGAAATGTACGGATTTTAACAGGGAAAACCCGCATCCACCACTGGTGAACTACCAATTGCGTACTGCCGGTATTACTTCTTGAGATCAAAGCGCCGACAGAGGAGTGGTTTTACTGTGGAACCTCTATATACTGTGGTTAGGCTGTGACGTTTGCAGAAAAGTTGGCTCTCTGGGTGTAGAAAAAAAAAATGGTATAAAAATGGTCAAGCAGTGGACTGAATGTGATGTCTGTAGAGAGTCGAGCTCAGCAACACACTTCACTAAGAAAAAAGATATTTGATCACAAAGTTAGTGCTTCTCATGAAGCTGCTGTTAAGATATGGGCAGAATTTTACATTCACGGAACGCTTGTGCTAATATAATTACTCACATAAGTTCAGAAATGAAGAAACAAGTTGTACAGGAAATTGTAGAAGGGACTGATAAATTTGCGCTTATTATTGATGAGTCAACAACATTAAGTAAAAAATCAACATTTATTTTGTACCTTAAAGTGTGCCTAAAAAAGTTAAATATGGAGTCACCTGTGAACTTGTTTTTAGACCTTGTGGAACTGGAAAATGTGACGTCTCGTGGAATTTTTAATGCTGTTATGAGATGCCCTGAAGGGCACAAAATAGATGAAAACGTTTTAAAAAGTAGACTTTTGCTTTGGCATCTGATGGAGCAGCAGTGATGCTTGAAGGGAAGTCTGGGGTTGGTATACTGTTTCCATCTATTGTTATTTGGCATTGCCGTAATCATAGACTTGAGTTGTGTGTGAGTGACGTGGTAAAGAAAATGGCAAGTATAAACTGGACCAAGGGATTTATAGACAAACTATACGTACTGTATCACGCCTCGCCCAAGAACAGTCGGAAGCTGCACGATGAGCTTGGTGTACAACTGTTAAAAATCGGTAGTTTTGAACACGCGGTGGGTCGCATCAAGTTTTCGCACAGTTTCGGACGTTTGGGAAAATTATGAGGTCTTAGCCAACCATTTTGCAGCAGCCAAAGTAGACCAGACGCGTGATCCTTTGGAAAGATCCAAATACGAAGGCCTACACAGAAAGCTGACATTAAGGTGTTTCTTTTTTAATTAGGGACTGATGTGCGATGCACTGCAAGAACTATCTGATGTTAGTGAGTGAGGAGTTACAACATCGAGACCTTGACCTATTTCAAGCTAACAAGAAACTTCAGATTTTGATGAACACGTTTGTTTCTCGAAAAGGCAGTCCTGGAATGTTTTATGCTCAAGCTGAGAGAGCTGTCAACAACAGAATTTTTTTGAGAATTGAACTGTATGTGAAATCTAAAGAAGACCCCATCAATGCTGTTTTATGACCACCTTGCTCAATCAATCGAAAAGAAGATGCTCAGTGGAGACGATGCAGTGTTGGCCAATTGTGCCCGCATAGTTGACAAAAGCGCTTGGCCCAAAAACATAAAGACAATACTTTTGGGAAAGAGATATTGAAGCGCTCGCAGTTCGTCTACAAGTGAACAAACGAGAGGCAATTAAATCCTTCAGAGAATATGTTTTTGACAATTGTAGAAATTTGGGGGAAAATTTTGAGAACAATAGCTACCCAGAAAATTTGCTACGTTTGACAACAGCTTTAAAGAAAATACCAATATCTTCCAGTGAGTGTGAAAGGGGATTTTCCCAAATGAACCTGATAATTACTGATGGCAGAGCTTCCCTACTCACAAAAACTGTTTCTTCCTTAATGTTTGTGAAGTTAAACGGCCCACTTCTTACTTGATTTGAACCCTCGAAGTACGTGAATTCGTGGTTGCTTCGGGGACGGCACTCAGCATTGGACACAAACAGCAAGGAAAGAGGCAGAGAAGATACTTACGACAAAAACTTCTCCAAACTTTGGACAGTTCTATAAACTGTAAGTTATCAAATTTATTGCTTTCTTTCTTGTAAAATGTAGCTATGATCTAAAAACTTACACTGATTAATTTGTTACTGAATACTAACTAATTTGTTACTTTTGAACTGTTATTTGGAAAATTATGCAATAAAACATGTAAACTAAGATTTTATGCGTTTTTTATAATATGCCCTTGAAATATGTACAGGACTAAATTTCTACAGTAGGCCAGTTAATTAGCAAATACAGTTTTTTCCAGTAAAAGCAGACATACCTGTCAAGAAACCACAAGTTTTATAGGAGTAAAAAATTTTCAAGTTTTCTGAGAAACATAATCTTTGTACTGTTATTTTATCAATGATGTAGCCAAGTAGAGACGGTCTTAGATTTTCTATAGTATTCAGGTCAAATTATACACAAATTCTTAAATTTTTTCCTTGCTCCCAAATAGCTTTAAAACGCCCTTTTTGAAGCTGAATTTACAAAGTTTTCCCGGGGCCTGACCCCCCTTCTGAATACCCCCAGGCTCCTGGAACATTGCGTACCGGAACCTATATTGTTACAAAAACAGCACTGCATACAACCTTATATTACACCAAAAGAAAGGTTGTACTATTTACTACAAAATGCAATACTAATATACAGGGTGTTCCATTTAAAAAATGAGAAAATTTTGAATTTGCAAATATTGATCACACTGTATATTTTATGTCTATAAATAAAAGGTATTAAATTATTTAACAATGACACTATATTATAAAAACTTTGACCGACCGTTTAAATTTTTATTACCTTGGAAACATAATCTACAGCCCTATAAATATTACCATTTTTCTCAAAAAAAATTAAATATTTCGAAAATTGTTAACTTTAGGCCTATAAGATTGAAAATGATTTAATAGATTATAGGGTGTTCTATTTAAAAAAATCCAACTTTGGTTCGTACCGTCGTTCTGACTTACCCTGTATAATCGAAAATAATTTTAAATTATAGACGGATTTGATATACATTAGTTTTTTTAAAAACATTTTTTGTATATCCCATAATTTAGCCGTAATAAAAGAAAACCAGAGGTTTGGCGCACCCTGTATACACTCTCTGATGATTTATAATGAGAGTGAAACTAGTAAGGGTGTTCATGGCACTCTCTGAACGAACTGGAATATATACATCTCTTGATTTCGTTCTACGGCGAATTTTTCTGTATTTGATTTTGTTTTTTTTAAATATACCATTGCATTTATCTACATAAAACTACCTAGAAAAACATTAAGGAACCATATTTACGAAAAAATAGGTAAAACTGCCCACAAATGGTGTGAGTGGCGAAATTTGAAAAATGGTTTCTTGGACACTATGGATTCTAAAGAACTCTACCAAACGTCATTATGAAGACAAAGAATATAATTTTTTCTGTGAGTTAATGCCTATATCTATACCACGTGTTAAAAAAAGTTATGGTAGTACACAGTTTTTTCATGTTTAGGGTTCCATTGACCATGAAATAATAAAATTACTTTAACCTTGTGGTTCCTGTCTAAAGTAAGTACATTAACCTTCGGATGAAAAAGGGGGTCAATTTTGACCCCAACGTATGTTTTTCTATAATAAATTCAGTAATATTTCCAATTTTTAACTCATTATTTTTTTTATATGACTTTAATATCATTCAAATACCCTCATATTTTGTATTAAAAAAATTTCACATATTTTACGAATAAAAATATTTTCTGAATTTGGGGTCAAAGACGATCCCGCTTTGTCTTCCATGTTCCAATTTTATATTAAGTAAATACCGTGTATCAGGTGGAATTTCGAGTCATTTGGCACTGCGTGCATAATCTATTTTTGTATAAAAAAATAAATATGAAGACTACGACAAAGGAAAATATTTTCGAATGAGGCTCTTTCTTCAAGATTTGGCCCCTAAGCTAGTTACACTACACACTTTATACAATCCTGACCGCGTCGAGGTTTACATAAACACATTCAAACAGCCATAGACATGGTAATAACAGAATTTTCAGCAGATTCTGCAGATGCAGAGCCAACTGAAAATCTCAGGAAACGTGGACGATGTAAAATGTGCAGTCGATAATAATCGGACAGAAAATTCACATCAAAATGCGATGAATGCAAACAATTTGACTCCAAGGAACATTCCAATATTTAAAAAAAATGTTTGTTATACCTGTGGCGACGTAAATTAGTCTATATTTTCAAATGTCTTTAGTTCTAACTTCAGAATGATGTTTCCTGTTATTGTTTTTTAAATTAAAAATGTGTTTGACTAATGTTTATGAATCATATATTGAGACAATGCCAACATTAAAATAATTTAAATACATTATTTTATTTCTTAAGAGTACATTCTTTCACAGTTTTTGCTGTAAATTTTTAAGAACCGCTTGGATTGACCTGGCATACGCATAGCTAACATGTCAAAAAAAAGTGATATGGTGCCGATGTGTGCTTTTGCCGTATGGTGCCGATGTGTTCTGGACATCGAAGTAAAAAGCGAAACTAAACAAAAATATCGGAGAGGACCACAAAAAATCAAATGGTGGTTGCTGAAAGATGAGAAAGAAGGTCTATTCAGGAGAAGAATAGTAGAAAAAATATGTTGGAACATGAAAGGAAGCCCTAATACAATTTGGAGAAAAATGGCCAGTAGTATTAGAGAGACTGCTATGGAAATACTTGGGAAAACGTCAGGAAAAAAGTTTGAGGATAAAGAGACTTGGTGGTGGTCAAACGAAGTACAAGGAAAAATAAAAGAGAAGAGAAAATTATATAAAAAGTGGCAAGAAACCAGATCCGACACAGATCTTCAAAACTATATGGTGGCGAAAAAGGAAGCGAAAGTAGCAGTAGCAAAAGCCAAAGCAGAAGCGTATTCACACCTATATGATCAACTTGATACCAGGGAAGGCGAAACGAAGATATATAAAATAGCCAAACAGAGAGCAAGGAAAGCAAAAGATTTTAATCAGATTAGATGTATCCGAGATGAAAATAATAAAATACTAGTTCACGAAAGGGAAGTCAAAAAGAGATGGAGAAAGTACTTTGACAGCTTATTAAATGAAGAATTTGACAGACAGCCTGTAGAGGCAACGGAGACAGTAGCAGCAATGGTCACCAAAATAACCAACGAGGAAGTGGCTCAAGCGCTTCAAAAAATAAAGAAAGGAAAAGCGGTAGGACCAGATGATATTCCTGGGGAAGTATGGAGAGCATTGGGAGAGACAGGAACAAGGTGGCTAGCAGGTCTATTTAATAGAATTATGGAAGTCGGACAAATGCCAGACGAATGGAGAAGCAGTATACTGGTACCTGTTTACAAAAACAAGGGAGATATACAACAATGTACAAACTACAGGGCTATAAAACTGCTTAGCCACACCATGAAAATATGGGAAAGAGTAATTGACAGACGGATACGTGAAGAGACCGAAATATCCGAGAATCAATTTGGCTTTATGCAGGGTAGATCAACAACAGATGCAATTTTCATTATAAGGCAGTTGATGGAAAAATACAGGAGTAAAGAAACAAACGCCCATATGGTATTCATTGATCTTGAGAAAGCATATGATAGAGTTCCTCGAGAGATTCTGTGGTGGGCACTCGATAAGAAAGGAGTCCCTGGTGAATATGTAAAGATTGTGAGGGATATGTATGAGGGAGTAACGACTAGTGTTAGGACAGGTGTGGGAGAGACTGATAAATTTCATGTGAAAGTAGGATTGCACCAAGGCTCTGTGCTTAGTCCTTATTTATTCTCATTAGTTTTGGACCAGATAACAGCGAAACTACAGGGTAACATTCCATGGTGCTTAATGTATGCTGATGATGTCGTGTTAGTAGGAAATAGTGAAAGAGACTTAGAACAAAAACTGGAACAGTGGAGACAAGCTCTGGAGGAAAAAGGTTTAAAACTTAGTAGGACAAAAACAGAGTATTTGGAATGTTCATTTAAAGATGGAGCTACTACAAATAAAATGGTATCTTTGGATGGTGAAATGATTGTGAAAAGCAATAGTTTTAAGTACCTAGGATCGGTATTACAGAGTAATGGAGAAATAGATGGAGATGCATGCAGTAGAATTAGGGCTGGATGGATGAAGTGGAAAGAAGCGAGTGGTGTGTTGTGTGACAGAAAAATTCCAATGAAGCTGAAGGGAAAATTCTATAAAACAGCCATAAGACCGGCTATGATGTACGGAACTGAATGTTGGGCAGTGAAAAAGAAAGAGGAACAACGAATGCATGTGGCGGAAATGAGAATGCTTAGATGGATGAGTGGAGTGACAAAGAAGGATAAAATTAGAAATGAGTATATTAGGGGAACTCTAGGTGTGGCACCAATTGATGCCAAAATGAGAGAGCATAGGTTAAGATGGTTCGGTCATGTTCAACGTCGAGACGTTAATCACCCAATACGAAGAATAGCTGAAGTGCAGATTCCTGGAAGGAGTAGGAGAGGAAGACCAAAGAAGACCTGGGGGGAGGCGATAAGGCAGGACATGTTGGTAAAGGGGATTAACATTGATATGACCCAAAACAGAATTGTGTGGAGAAATGCAATTAGGGAAGCCGACCCCGCATAGGGATAAGGCAAAGAGAATGATGATGATGATGGTGCCGATGTGTGCTTTTGTCCTGGGGGTGAGTTACAGCCCATCTCGGCAGTGAAAAAATATATGTCCAAGATAAGTCTCGAAATGGATAAACCGACTAATTTTAAGCAAATTTTGTTCTATAAAGTTTATTCACCAAATCAATATTTTCGAGTTATTTGCAAGTGAATATGTTCATTTTTTGGACGGTTTTTCACAAATAACTCAAAACGTAAGCATTTTGTCAAAAAAAAATATTCTTAGCAAAACTATAGCCTATAAAAAAGTGAAAAAAAACGGTGTATTCATTAGGTCTCTATACCTAGCAAAAGCAGAGTTATAGCTAATGAAAAATAGGTTCATATTCAAAAATCCCAAATAGAATAATTCAATGTGAAATATCCAAAAAATGAAGCATTCCTGGGGAAAACACATTACAACTTTTTTTTATAAAAAAAATTGTAGCATCAAATGTAAGAAAGTTACGCTCAAAATAAAGTTGGTCCCTTTTGTTTTGGCAAAAAAAATCAGGAAGATCACCCCCCAATTAGCAATTTAAATGAAATTAATCGTTAGCGCTTCAGAAGTTACTTTATTTATGTTGTGTTTATATATGATCTGTAAGTTTCATCGATTCAAAGTGCTTATTTTGAAAAAATTTGGTTTTAAAATAAAATTTTTAAAAATTTTAATTTTGAAAAAATGCTTTTTTTCAAAAAAATTTAAAAATTGTTAGAGATACCAAAAATCTTAAACAATAAAAAAAGTCGGCTTTACTTTTCTGAATATTTTGTACTTTTATTTTTGTGTAAGACAAAAATTGGTTAAGATTCGGTGTTTCTCAATTTGCATACACTCGATAAGTGATAAGTGACTCGTTCAAGCCCTTTTAACTAGAGCTCTTTAAAAAATAAGGGCATTGAACCGATGAAACTTACAGATCATATGATCAATACAAACGCGAGTAAAAAACTTGAGAAGTGGTAACAATTAAGTTTATTTGAAATGCTAATTAGGGGGTGATTTTCCCGATTTCTTATCAAAAAAAGGGACCAACTTTATTTTGAGCGTAACTTGTTTACTCTTGATGCTAAACATTTTTTTTTAAACAATAATAAGCATTTTTTGAACACTTTAAAAAGGTTTAAACAAGTTTTCCCCAAAAAAGAGCTTCGTTTTTTGGTTATGTCACGTTAAAATATTCGATTTGGAATTTGACGAGTATGAACCTATTTTTCATTAGCTATAACTCTGCTTCTACTAGATACAGTGACTTAATATATACACCGTGTTTTTCACTTTTTTACGTGCTATATTTTTGATAAAAATTTTTTTTTTCGACCAAATATTTACTTTTGAGTTATTTGCGAAACACCGTCTGAAAACGTGGTTATTTTGTAGAAAAATTAACATATTCACTCGCAAATAACTCGAAAAGTATTAACTTGGTGAAAAAACTTTATAGAGCAAAAGTTGCTTAGAATTAGTCATTTTATCCATTTCCGGACTTACTTCGAACATATATGTTTCACCCTCAAAAGGGGGTGAAACTCACCCCTAGGGCAAAAGCACACATCGGCACAATATCACTTTTTTCTTTGATTTGTTAGCTATGTGTATGCCAAATTTCATGTCAATCCAAGCGGTTCTTTAAAATTTAGAGGTTTTGCAATATTTTACCTTTAAAGAACGTACTTACTATAAAACAACTTAATTTTTTTTGTTAATTGTAATTTTTAACAGGGGGTCATTTTTGACCCCAGTTGGCTATCGGAAGGTTAATCAAGAGCATTATATTAGGAGAATATTAGGTAATATACATTACCATTATTTTATTCTGCTATAAATTTCACTGAAGTATCACTGAAAACCATCTCACTCAATATTTTGTGTCAATATAGTTCGTGTGTATATAAATAGTTAACAAATTTGCTTGGGAAATACATAAATTTAATTTAAGATGGGAGAAATCTCATTCATGAATGGTAGGGATTTAAATCAAATAAATGGCTTACGTTACGTATTAGTAGTTTCCGTTTTCGTGAATTTTACTAGTAGCCTTTTTATTTATATTTTTGATCAATAAAATTTCCGAATCTGTATAATTTGAATAATCCTACGTAATAGTCAATTATTATTAGTCCAGGGGTCAGAGAAGAAAACTCAATTGAAGCTCTAAAAATCATACGAGCCCGCTAAATTTGACTGGAAATGTCAATTTTGGGACTCCAAACAAGATGCAAAAACAATCGGTACGTCGCGCGCCGCGCCGTTTCAAAAATGCTTCAAACAAGAAATACAGGGTGTTTGCTAAAGAATGGGCCATAGCTTAACCTCAGATTCCTGAGGTTAAAATAGGTAGATTTAAGCTAACTTACCTTAGTACAAAAATTGATAATAACCGAAATACAGGGTGTCAAAGTTAAACTTTTATTTTATTTATTCTTGAATATTTTCTGACAGGCACTTGACAACAACACGAAATTTACTAAGTAGTGCTGGTACTGTATACTCTACTAAATTATGTTAAACAAACGTTTCTGGCTACTACCAGAGGCGTACGACGGGGGAACGTGAATGATTGACCCTTCCCAAATTCTACGTCACTAGAGAAATTGCTATTTTATTGCAATTTTTTTATTCTCCAATACTTTCTATGTAAATAACATACATTCGTAACGATAAAGCCATTACTTTTCGAGATATTTGAAGCTAAAAACGAAGGAGCATAATACATTAATCAAAATAAGTGTGCCTTTTCATTTTTAACTTCAAATATCTCTAAAACTAATGACTTTATCGTTACGAATGAAGAGCATATTATTTGAATAGAAAGTATTGGAGAATCTAAAAATTATCCTAAAATAGCAGTTTCATCAGTGGCGTCGAATTTGGGAAGGGCCAATCATTCTCTTTCCCCTGTCGTACGTCTCTGGTAGTAGCCAGAAACGATTATTTAACATAATTTAGTAGGGTGTAGAGTGCCTACACTTTCTCCCAAGTATGACATGGATATGTCAAATTATTTTAAAGTATTCTTTTTATAAATAATTTATTCTTTATTTAAAACTTTAAGAATTACATATGTGTGCCCGGTACTATAAAACTATTTGACATATCCTTATGACACTTGGCAGAAAGTGCAAGTACTGTACATCCTACTAAATTATGTTAAATAATCGTTTCTGGCTACTACCAAAGGAGTACAACAGGGGAAAGTGAATGGTTGACCCTTCCCAAATTGTACGCCACTAATGAAACTGCTATTTTGGGATTATTTTTAGATTCTCCAATACTTTCTGTGCAAATAATATTCTCCTCATTTGTAACGATAAAGTCATTAGTTTTCAAGACATTTAAAGTTAAAAATGAAATGGCACACTTATTTTGATTAATATATTATGCTCCTTCGTTTTAGCTTCAAATATCTCGAAAACTAATGGCTTTACCGTTACGAATTAAGAGGATATTATTTACATAGGAAGTATTGGAGAATCAAAAAATTACACAAAATAGCAATTCCGCCAGTGGCGTAGAATTTAAGAAAAGTCAACCATTCACGTTCCCCCGTCGTACGCCTCTGGTAGTAGCCAGAAACGTTTGTTTAAGATAATTTAGTAGGGTATAGAGTACCAGCACCACTTACTAAATTTCGTGTTGTTGTCAAATGCCTGTCAGGAAATATTCAAAAATAAATAAAACAAAAGTTTAACTTTGACACCCTGTATTTCGGTTATTAACAATTTTTGTACTAAGGTAAGTTAGCTTAACCCATTAACGCCTAAGTTTTTTTTTTATTTAAAAATCTTTACTTTTAGGGTTAATTCGATGAAAATGTTAATAATTTAATCCAAAAAAACAAGTTTTTCGGTTTCCTGTCTTTTTTTAAAAAAATTATATGGTGTTACCATATGGTAACGCTGGGCGCTTAAGGAATTTTTAGGATCGTTGAAACCAAAATTTTTAATTTTTTTAAAATATTTATTTGAGAATATTTTCATCGTCTGGTGTGGTATCCTATAAAACAATTAACACACAAACCAACGTTGCATTTTTTACACATTGTTAGTCCAGATGTTGTACATCTGGTACTGTTGTACATTGATGTAACAAATGGTCGAAGATCTGGCAAGTTCTGTCTATGTAGACTAGGTCTTCCTGTATATAAGGGACGACTTCCATATCTTGCGAGAAGAACTTGGGCCAATTCTCTCCTAAACGATTACAAGGATATATTTTTTTTATTTTTTTTTATATAAATGCCATGAATTATGGACTGCAACATCCAACAACCATGTTACAATTTGCCAGTACCATTTTTTACTGCAAATTGCTACTCGGTAGGTTGAAACACCTTGACCCAACCAGTCGGTACCTACCATACTTTGTTGTATTCAGCAATATAGTGAGGGCGACTTACTTGAATGTGGCCTTTTTCTTCATGAGAAAATATTTTTACCGTGCCCAACGCTGAACCATCACAACTCGTAGATGCTATTGTAACAACAGAGCTATCTTCCATCGCACCAGTAACACTATCGCTTGTGCTAACAAAAATCCACGACTGAACAAAAATAAGATAATGACTCCGTAAGCGCCCACCGCAACCATATGGTAACGGCGTACTTTGACTATTCCTACCGAATTCGCTACATTTAATTGTTGATAAAATACAACAATTTATAATAAGTTGGGGTATAATAAACTTATTTTTTTGTAAATATTCAAATATAGTTGCTAGAAGACTATCAAAAATGGCTTACGCAAATCGGACGTCCATCTTTTTCTATAAATTTAAACCACACTGTCATAGGATTATCTCTCGACGGTTGAGAAAAGGCTAAAATACGAATCCGTTACGTTTTATAGGTGCCTGAAGTATTCGTAGAAACGATAGTTCTCAAAATATGTGGCTGACTAATTCCATGGGCATACCGCAGAATTTTTAAAAATCATGTGTTTTACGTTACCATATGGTAACGCTGGGCGCTAATGGGTTAAATCTATCTATTTTAACCTCAGGAATCTAAGGTTAAGCTATGGCCCATTCTTTACCAAACACCCTGTATAGCTGAAATAACTTCGAACAATAATGTTAATTAGAACTTTTTTGTATAGAATGAAATAAAAAAAATTGTAAACATGTGGACGACGACCATGGATGTCGTGCCACATGTCATATGCATCTGTATATGTATAGTTACACGGTTATTAGACATTTACTACGGTTGTCTTGTCCGACGGTGGTGGAGAGACTTAAATTTTTGACTTTTCGTCACAAAAATACACAATCCCATTTTTAAATGATTTTCGATCATTGAATGTGTATTATTGTGTGTGTATATGTATTATTTGTGTTATCATTTATCTTATATATATCCTAGTTTACTTTAAATTCTTGTATTTGTAATTTTATTGTTGTTTCCCGTAAAAACTTATTTTGAATTATTCATGAAGTTATTTACTATACATTGTTATATAATTTTTATAGGAAAAATTTAGAAAATTAATTTATGTCAAAGACCACGAGATCATAGATTTTCTTCACCCTGTATATGGCCAAAAATTTTAAATAGTATTAGTTAGTCATAAACAGTGTTTCGTGGAAAGTGAAAATCGTTCAGTATTAATGATTCTATGAACGGACTTATATAATTAATACATTCGATTAGAAAGTACATGTATTCGCTTTTTTAAAGTGAACAATAGGACGTTTATAAATGCTTCTTAGAAGGAAAGACGGTAAACACAGTTGTTGAGTTTTAGAATATCGGTTTTTTATAGCATGTAGAACCAGTGCCGTATTTCCCATTACGCAAATTACGCCTAGGCGTAAGGCGGCAAAACTGGGGAGGCGGCAAAATTTCAAACAATTATCAGGAAAACTCTTAAACTGAAATTATATACGGGGCCATCACCCAAAATCTATTTTACGTATAATACAGCTAAAAATGAATGAATGTTTGGTAGGTTTCCAATGAAATCTAAAGTCTCCGCCCCACCGTAACATGGTCGGGCAGAAGTACAATTGTTGGGAATGATTATTTTATTTTATCTGACTGTAACAAAAGGATACCGCTTATCTGCCGCGCGATTGCCGCAAAGAAGCCGCTTTAGATAAGAGCCGCGCTACTGATAGTAGTCAAAGGAAGTCGTAAGTGAACGTCTCGATTTTTCTAGTAAACTACTTAACTACTGGAAATTCCTAGAACATTCAGGAAACCCTGCCGGTAGGTATATAAAGCGAACAGTTACAGCTGTGTGCTGTGTGCTATCACCAGACAGTTGAAGATATGAGTGAGAGAGTGACTAGCAGACAGATTGGCTAGACAGAGTGGTTTTAGTAGTGAGATAGTGTTAAGTAAGTGTTATTAGTTATTATTTGTAAAGAAGTAGAAGAGTGAAGAGTATTGAGTATTAGAAATCTGTAAATATTAGTAGGTAAATAGTGCAAGTATTGTTATACTTATAAGTGGACTTGTTGAAATAAAGTAGTAGTTTAAAGTTTTAAAGTGAGTTGTTGGTTTATTGAAGAACGAAGAACCCACGGAAAATACGACGGGTAAAAGTCGTAACAATATTCAATATTGTTCATCCCAGTCAGTTAGTTTAAACTGTTTAAAGTGTCGAGTCCAGTGTCGCAAAATTTTCAACACTATGAGTGACGGCCGAAAACGATTAAGTGGAGCGCAATACAAGACGCTTGCTGAGGAAAAGCGGAGAAAACTTCATGCAGTTTTAGACAAAACAAAAAAATTAAACAACTATTTTTTAATTAAACCTACAACTACAACTTCCAAAGCGCAAACACATGATTCGGATTCGGAATCGGAGACTGTTACTGCTGTGTCTGCTGTACCTATACCACCAGATAATGCGGAAGCGATGGACACGGAGCCAAGTGAGAGTGAGTATCGATTATGTCATTATGTGAATAAATGTGTTTTTTAACTACATTGCTACTCTTTGACTCTTTGGGCATCCCTTTGGCTCTTTGGCATATTTTAAATTTTCATTTAAATGGAATGCCCTGATTCTGATTGCCCTGTATATTTTGGGCTGAAATGAAACATCATTTTCTCAATTTTCGACACTTATATGGTATCTTCGTTTCTTCGTACGTAACTGTTAATAATTGTTAGTCCTATCAAAAAAAATTATTGGGGGTAACTTTAAAACGGTAAACACAAATTTTAAAATTACCATCTCGTTTATGATATGGGGGAAAATAAAAAAATTACAATTTTGAAATGACTTCATAAATCCTTAATTAGAAGAGTTACAAAAAAATGTTTGATGTAAAATTTTATTTATGAAAGTTTTACAATATTTTTAGTTTAGAGGCATATTCGCATATTTTATTGTTCTAGGGTCAGAATCTAAAATAGAAGCATCTGCATGTGCATCAGCTTCAGTAAATCCACAATGTTTACAAGCAGTTATCAGTAACGACCCTGCCGAATGGAAGGCCAACGATGCTACTATCGATTATTTGTTGTCCTTACCAAATGAAATATGCCAAAATACAGATGAGGATTTTTCACTAACAAAAACTGTTATTGGCAATAAGACTTACTAAGAACGTTTTCCGTCGGAAACTTGCCAATGAGGAAGAACAACCTCGTAGATACTTAATATATTCACCATCAAAGAAATCCCTGTTTTGCATTCCATGTCGTCTTTTCGGAGGAACCTCAAAAATGGCCACTGATGGCGTAAATGATTGGAGTAATGTAAATAAAATTTTGAATTTACATGAAAACTCCCACGAACACGCCAAATCCCAAGTAACCTTATTGCGGCGTCAACAAAAGCAAAACCAAATTGATTCATTGCTGTGTCAGCAAATAAGACTCGAAGAAGATTACTGGCGAAAAGTGTTAAAGCGGGTGGTTGCAGTGACTAAAAAATTGGCTTCCAGAGGTTTACCGTTTAGAGGAACAGTTGAAAAATTCGGCAATCCAAACAACGGAAACTTCATGATGTGTCTGGAGCTCATAGCGGAATTTGATCCGTTTTTAGCCACGCATGTATCTCAGCACGGAAATCCGGGAAGTGGTAAAACGTCATACCTCTCATCTACAATATGTGAAGAATTTATCGACTTAATGTCGACTGAGGTTCTGAATCACATTATGTCCGAAATTGGAAAGTCAAAATACTATTCAATTATAATTGACTCAACACCCGACATGGCACATATTGATCAATTATCCGTAATCATCAGATATGTTACAGAAAATGGAAAACCAGTAGAGCGCTTCGTTGGCTTTTTGCCAAATGTGGGACATAAATCTGAAGATATGGAAAATGCTGTAATTTCTAAATTGGAGAAGCACAATTTGGAATTAAAACATTGTCGAGGTCAGTCCTACGACAACGCTAGTAATATGTCCGGCTGTTACAGTGGTTTACAAGCAAGGATTTTGAAACGCAACCCGCTCGCTGATTACCTACCATGTGCCGCCCATTCATTGAATTTGGTTGGCGTCTGCGCTGCCGAATGTGCCGGAGAGGCTGTAAGGTTTTTTGAAACGGTGCAGAGCCTATATACTTTTTTCTCGGCGTCTACTCGTCGTTGGGAAATTCTACTTTCCAATTTAAAACCCGGCGCTAAAGTTCCAAAACGGGTCGACGGAACAAGATGGTCTGCACGCCATGATGCTTTAATGAGCTTACGCGGGAGCTGGAGCAATTATTTAAATGCTTTGACAACAATTGAAGAAGCGGTTTCAGAAAAACCAACGGTTCGAACGGAGGCAGCTGGGATTAAACGTCGCTTAAACCGTTTCGAATGTGCCTTCATGTCGGTTTTTCGGGAAGAGATATTAAAGCGTTTCCATAAAACCAACAAAACTCTTCAGGGCGTCGATATCGATACTGGCGACGTAACTAGACTCTTTTTATCATTGATAAATTTTGTCAAATCTTTGCGAAATACTGCCATGTTTGAAACGTACATTGACAAAGCCAAAAATATTTTGGATGAAAGATACGATGATGACCATCAAAGAAATCGGAGACGTAAACTTTTCCCAGATGAAAATAGGGATGGTGACACAATTCTGACAGGAAGGGAACAGCTAAAAGTGGACACATATTTTTCTATACTTGATAGGGTTTCAATGGAACTGAACAAAAGATATGAAGCATATGACAGTGTTTTCAAAAAATTTGGATTCTTTTACGTAATAAAAGAAAGTTCGCAAGAACAGTTAATCAAAAGTGCCAGGTACCTACAGGAATGTTATAAGGACGATCTGGAGGATGCGTTTCCAACAGAATGTTTGCATTTCTCGGAACTGTTAAAAGAAACAGACATAAAATACGAAAAATGCACTTTATCAAATATGCTCTCGCACATTCGACAATACAATTTGGAAGCAGTTTTCCCCAACGTTGAAATCGCCCTACGTATATTTGTTGCTATGGCTGTCACAGTTTGTTCGGCGGAGCGCTCATTTTCTACCCTCAAACGATTAAAGACGTATTTAAGATCAACAATGGAACAAGAGCGATTAAATGCATTGACAATTTTGACGATAGAATCTGATTTGACAACAAGCTTAGATTTTGATAATATTATAAACTCGTTTGAGGCTATGAAATCCCGGCGAAAACTAATATAATATTATTATAGTTCATATAGTTGTGAAAATAAATATTTAAATTTAAAATTCTGGTTTTATTGCTGTTTTTACCTAGCTAACCTAAGGGCGGCATTTTTTAACTGGCGTAGGGCGGAAAATTGGTAAATCCGGCACTGTGTAGAACCACAGAAGTAATGTTGGTATCTCTTGGAATTTGACAAAACGGAAAAGTTGTATACAAAAATAATTTGTTCTTAAGAAATGAAAGTAGGGATGTAATGTGCAGAGAGGATGTTTTGTGATTGGCGGGAGAGACGGATGGAGGAAGAATAGAGTGTTTGAGTCTGACTTGGAGGAGAGAAAAAGTTTCACTGTCTAATGAAGATCAGAATAGAGCAGTCCAGTTTTTTTGAAAAATAGTACAGTTGTGTAAAGTGGTGAAGTTGTTGGCCGTATAAGCAGAATCGTGTTGAAACGAAATCGTTGATCGAGTTGAGTAGTTCAATCTCCTCGTGTCCGAAGAGATTTCTGTTTCTGTCTGGAACGAGTAGCCGGTTTGTATCAATTTGCACAAGATATCGAACAGAGAGAAAACTGAGAAGAGATTTCGAGCGAGTGCTGTTGTTTGTTTGTGAAGCAGTTTGGACGAGAAGGATCGTCGCAGCATCCAAGGAGCACGTGTGGGAGAATCGAGGACTACACAATCCATAAGGAGAAGTAAAGAAGAGAAAAAAAGGTTAGTCAGATTATTTGTGAAACGGAGAGAGTTGTTTTATATCACATACCATATTTGTTTATTTTTTTTAACAGTTCTACAGCATAATTTAGTAATTCATAAATTCAAAGAAGAAATAAGTAATCTATTCAAAAGGTGAAAATAAAATTTTGTTTTTTTTTATAATAGTAAGAACAGTCTACCGAATTATTTAAATGAAAATTTTGTTACAAAAGGAGATTAAAGCAGAATTAAAGATTAATTTATTAGATAAGAAATAGTTACAACAAAATGAAGCTTTACCATACATTTAAGTCTTATATTTATGGTATATTGAGTAAATATATAATATTTATAGAATTTCTATGACATTGAGTATATTTATTTTCCCTGTTTTGTCCTGGATGAAGTAAGCAACTAGAAATACTAGAAGCCACAAACTAAAGGTAATACATTAAAACAAATTAGCCCTGAGAATAAATTTTATTGGAAAGTTTTATTTAATTTTGTTTTTGTTTCCATAAGTAATAATTAAAATAATTAATTAATTAATCAAAATAAGAATATGTTGATCAATCTCATAACAGAGAGAAAATACAGAGCATAACAATATGTAGTTTTACATCGTACCCAGGCCCGGCCCCAGGGGTGGGCGAACTGGGCAGCCGCCCAGGGCGGCTAAATTTAGAGGCGGCAAATTTTAGAGGACAGCCAATTTTTGAAATTGAAGACATAATAAATTATGTTTTTAATGTGATGAACAATCAATATTATGAATAAAAGCGGCCAAATGTAACTGTAAAAAACGAGAATTAAATAAGTGAAACAATAACAATTGCAAGGTTCATTCGACGGGAAATCCGCCTTCTTCTTCATCGCATAATAATAGTGAGATCAGAACTAAATTAAATTTACTTAAAATTAAATTTACTGAAAATGGATATAATAATTGGAAACATATGGCTGAAGCTTTGTCCAGCCACACTAATTCTCCAGCTGATCTACAGTCACAGCGACAGTGGTAGAACTAGCAATTAGACTAGAATCGGGCCAAACCATAGACGAAGAAACACAAAAAGTTCTAAATTCAGAAAGTCGTCTTTGGAACAATGTAATAGAATGACTTACATCAATAATAGGGTTCTTAGTACAATAGTGTCTTCCATTGAGGGGCAATTCTGATAAACATTTTCATCAAAACAATGGTAATTTTTTAAAGTTTGTTGAGCTCTTTGGAAAATTTGATTCTATTTTACAAGAGCACATTAAAACAACAACGAATGTTAGTAAAAAGCAGCATCACTACTTGGGAAAACGTATTCAAAACGAAATTATTCAGGTCCTGCATGATCAAATCAAATATAAAATTTTAAACTTTTTGAAATCAGCAAAGTATTATAGCATAATTTTATATTGTACACCTGGTACTTCTGGGCTGGAACAGATGACTATTGTTGTACGTTTTGTCGATTTAGGTTCTTGTTCACAAAGTCTTGAAATTGCAGAACATTTTCTTGGATTTGTGCCTGTACTGGAAACCACTGGCTTGGGACTTACAGAAATTATTTTGCAAGAACTGAATGAACTGAAAATAGTTTTGTAAGATATGACAGGAAAAGGATATGACAATAGGGCAAATATGAAAGTGAAGAACTTTTTGTCCCATGTTCTAGCCCTTCACAAAACTTAGTCGTGAAATATGCAGCTAAAGCCGCACAGTATGCAGTTTCTTTCTTTTCCTTAGTGACAAAAATTTACAACTTTTACTCAGCATCTATTCATCGTTGGGCTATACTAAAATTATATTTCTAGCATAGCATTGAAACCTTTGTCCGCTACTAGATGGGAACTAGATGAGAATTTATGCAATTACTCCGATCAGATACCAAATTGAAGAAATCTACGATGCTCTCATAGAAATCACTGTCAATAAAAACAACGATAAAATGGTTGCTCATGAGGCAAGCTGTTTGGCAAATCAAATCCGTGATTTTACTTTTCTTTGCTTTGTGGTAATATGGCATGACATTTTACTTCACATCACCGTAGTCAGCAAATCACTGCAGAGTATTGATATGGGAATGTATCAAGCTGTCAGTTTATTAGAAAAAACGGAAATCTATGTTAAGTCTCTCAGAAGTGATTTAAAAATCCAGGGCTATTTGACAGACGCAAAAGTTATGCATGATTTATCAGATAGATGTTTTATGCTATGTGATGCTTTATCTTTTGGTGAGTCAAAAGATCTAAATTGTGCTGATCTAGAAGATGAACTGAAAGTACTTTCCACGATTGTGAAGCCCAAGAGTACATCTCTAGAGACCCTGAAAATGATTAAAGAGTATGATATTGATTTCGTACCAAACGTTATTGTTGCTTTGAGGATTTTATTAACCCTACAAGTGACAGTGGCCTCTCGAGAGAAAAGCTTTTCAGAGCTAAAACTAATAAAAAATTACTTTTGATCAACTATGTCCCAGGAACTTTTGAGTGCTCCAGGGCTCTAGCGACAATCTCTATTGAACACGAAATAGCTAAGTCCCTGGATCATGGAGAATTATTAAAAGACTTTTCCCGTGCCAAGATAAGAAGAGTGTTACTTAATTAAAAAAGTAGGTGTGTAATTATAGATATGGATAATGAGTTTTTGGATATTAAAACATGTTAATATACGGTAATGCAGTAAAATCTCATGAAAATATTGCAAATATCTGTGTTTTTAAGCGTGTATCGTTATAATAATAGGTGTAAGCGTAATAAAAACAATCTTGGTGACCGCTGAAGGATGGTGGTGAGTCATGAGTCTACCAAGTAGGGAAGGCGGCGTTCACCGATCTTGCCCAGGGCGGCAAAACCCCTAGAGCCGGGCCTGATCGTACCTATTGTAGGAGCTTAAATAAGAATATATATTTACAACGTAGGTAATACGTTAAAATTTCATTATGTATTAACGTAATAATAATGTTGATGACATTTTATGGCGGGTCCGCATTGGTAAATTTTTCGTGCGTATTGAACTAATGGTTGCCGCAAATTTTTACCAGTGAGGACGCGGTGATCAAATCATTATTTGATCTTCGCTCGAAAACGATAATCGATGGGGCGTGTGCGTTGTGTGCGTCGAAAATTCTTGCGTCTGATTTATGCGACGAACACGTCCACACTAGCACAATTTATTTTGCTAGTGTGGACAGCTTGTTCGACGCAAATTTTTACCAACGCGGACGCGCCATTAAAATGTCAGGTACAGGCTGTAGTTTGGCCAAATTTATTACCTATTATTTAAATTCTTACAATAAATTATACAAGTAAGTCTAATTCACATCATCCTAGCTGACCTCTAAGGATGATATGTATTCAATGGTATGTATTAAAGGAAATTCAGCGACAAATTTTCAGTGTAGAATCGAGATCGAAGTCCTAGATTTCCGTAAATGTTGCATTAACCGTTGGATAAATATCAACAGTTTTCTATAATTAGGTATTATAATCCACTAAACATCTTTATTTCTTAACTATCTTGACAATTTTTCATACATCAAAGACATAAAAATACCGATTAATCATATTACGATTCAAATTACAGTATACTCGTGACGTAAAATGAATGTTCATTGGTTAGTCGATGTAGACAACAGTAGTAAATGTCTTAGAACCGTGGTATAGTAACATTTTTTTACACTGATTTTTTTGTCACAACTCATTATTTTAAAAATGTCGTCTACAAACTTTGTGTCCATCAACGTGTTAACATAAATAAAAATTGTGACAAAAAATCGGTGTCAAAAAATGTCACAATACATCTCCAGCTGCGTATTAAATGTGACACAACGTCCAGGATCGTTGTTCACATATTTACAAAAAATGTTAAAAAACTAATTGTTTCCATGAAATAAAATTTGTATCAGCTCGACAGTAAAAATTCGATATATTTTGAGCAGATTGTCCCATCGACAAAAATCGAAATAAATGTTGAAGGTGATTTCGAGTGCAGCTTTTGTATAAAATTTTTGTATTTTGTCGCAATTGAAGTCAGTTTCTATGAAGCTGCTAAATACATAAATATTGCTCGATTTTTAGCATCATTTACGATTCTCCTAAAATCAATAAAATTTATAACTTTCATTTTTAGAGCCTTATTTTCAAAACTTCAACGCAGAATCTCGATACTGAGTTTTGGCAACAAATATGAGGCATTTTAAATATACCTAAAAAAACGCAGAATTTAGAACGCAGAACATATAGTGCAAAAGTATAAAACGTTTAAATAAACGTATAAAAGTATCAAACTGCTTAATTTTTATTAAACAGTTATATTTTTATCAGATTGTTTATAATAGGAAAGTTTAAATTTACAGTTTTAGGCATATTTTAGCATATTTCAAACGCCCCACATTTATTGCCAAAACACAAAATTGAAATTTTACTTTAAAGTTTTGAAGCTTAGGCTCTAAAAATAAAAATTCCATAGTGATAGGACAATGGAAGGTATCCATTTTTTTGATGTCATGAGAATCGTAAAAAATGCTAAAAATCGTAAAAAAATGTTTATTTATTTAACAGCTTTATAGAAACCAACGTCACTTGCGACCAGTACAAACACAGTAATTTTATAGGGACTCATTTTGATCTTTGTCTATAGTACACCCTGATAGGCCTGGATCCCGCGTACCAAAAAAAATTGATTGATAGCAAGCTGAAAATTTGTTAGTAGCTTACCAGTGTCTAGTCGGACAAACTTTGATGTACGGGAACACTGGAACAGGGGAAGTTTTAATTGTGAAACAGTTTAAAAATTTGGAACGTCAGATTACGAAAACGTCCCATGTATTTTATCGGGAAGAACATCCAATTAATTTGTTACCTTTTCATTAAAACATCATGCAAAAATGAGACTGCTATTTCTAACCAACATGATTCCTGTCATTTGACATGTTCTTCGTGCTCCTTTCATTAAAATGCCCAGTTGGTGATAAACATCAGTCTGATTCTTGCATGAGAGTTTAATGAAATGGTAACAAATTAATTGGAAGTTCTGTCCGACAAAATACATCTGACGTTTTCGTAGTCGCGGGATCCAGGTCTATGATCGAAAGATATCAAATTTTAACCGTCGCGTCGTTTAGTTGACACAAAAATTTTATAAAAAAATTATTTCGCGCGCGTAACTTTACAATATTCAAAATCGCTGATAGCTTCAAGCGTTGTTTCTGAGGGAACAGTTCATTCAACACAAAAAGTACTAATAAAATTTTGTTTAAAATTCTCTTGGCCACATTTTTTGAGTACCAAAATTGACATTTTCGGCCAAATTTAGCTTGATCGTCTCTCTTTTTAGAGATTAAATCTTTGACGACTGGACTATATTCAGATACTTTGCATATGTTGTTTAAGACACGTTATTTTTGTAATGCGTAGTTTTGATTGAGTTGAATAATTTATGTATAATCATATATCACACATCAATAACAATATCTGTAATTTCCAATCTTTTGAAACAATTAAACTTTTTTGGACATTTGTTATTATACCTACAGTGGAGTTAATGAAAAATAAAGATAACAGGAGGTGTCCGTTGTATAATACATTCCAATGAAAGAGAATCGTGGTGCAAATAAGAAGATATATCAGAAAGTATAATTATTATTATAATTCAATTAAACACAATGAGCAAACCAAGAGTTTAATTATCGCTAATGAAATGAACGAGGATGAAAAGAAAAAACGAAAATAATCTTTCGGGGAACAATTATAACAAGTAAGAGCAAAGAATGGGACTTATTAGAGAAATTAAACGAATATAATATACCCCATTTTGTTGCCTTCATTGACTTTGAAAAGGCGTTTGATAGCGTTGAGCGTTGATAGCACATTTGCACATCATTGCACAAAAGCAGGATTGACCAAATATAAATACAACAGAACACAGAACCAACACCAATTAAGAGAGTAATCAGACAGGGCGATACCATCTCGCCAAAACTGTTCCAACAAGAGCTGGAAGACGTGTGTAAGAAGTTGAAATGGAAAAAAAAGGAATTAACATCAATGGACAATTCCTGAATCACCTTCGCAACGCAGATGACATTGTCCTGATATCTAAAAACAAAAATGAGCTCCAAAAAATGCTGAAAGAACTAGATGCACAAGCGAGAAATATAGGGTTAAAAATGAACTTTTAGAAAACAAAAACAATGACTAATACTAATAAAAACTGTAAAATAACTATTGCAAATAAAGAAATCCAACAAGTGCAAGGGTATATATAACTGGGTCAAGTATTTAGGCCTAGCAAGGAGAACCAAACATCGGAGATGGTCAGGAGAATAAGACTGGCATCGGTAGCGTTTGGAAAGCTCAGCTACATTCTAAAAAATAAGAGATACCCGCAATAACTAAAACAAAAGTCTATAACAAATGTGTAAGTCTGTATTGACATATGGAGCGCAAACATAGCAGTGACAAGAAATAACATGGATAAGGTATTAAAAATACAAAGGTCCATGGAAAGAAAAATGCTACAAGTGAATCTGACGGATAAGAAAAGAAACGATTGGATAAGAAAAATCACTAAGGTCAAAGATGTAAATGAAAAAATAGCAGAACTGAAACGGAAATTCACTGGGCACAATGCAAGGCAAAAGAACGGCAGATAGAATAACCAAATACTACAGTGGAGAACCTGGGAATACGAAAGAGAAGAGAATACGGACGACATCAAAAAACACGCTGGTTCCAAATGGATGAATATAGCCCAGGACAGAGAATCCTGGAGAGAAAAAGGGAGGCCTACGTTCAAGAATGGGCGAAATAGGCTATACATAGATATGTAGAATTGTAAATATTTTACCTTATATTTTTAAATTCCCCTGTATGTATTTTTTTCTTAATTATTGTTACGAGCACGAAATAAGAGTCTCACACATATGGACCTTCGTCGCGTTGGCCCAGATGGGTGGAACGAATTGGGATTACTACGGTAGCCGGTGCGAAATACTTCTAACTTTAAATCTTTAAGACCTAATTAAGTAAGAATAACATTTGCAACTTTGAAGCAACTTTAATAAGTTTGTTCCCACGAAAGCGAATTAAACCATGAGAAGAGGAGATTAGCAGTAAGAACATTTTGGTTATTGTGGGAAGAATACGGTAGTCGATTTTGAGATTTTGAGGAAAGACGTTGTATTTGGCAATAATCGAAAGGACGCGCAGTTTAAGACGTAGTTATGTATTGACAAGCCGGTCATATATTATGTAGATAATCGCGATTATTTCAAAGACATTTTCTTTTGTGAGAACTCGTAAAATTTTAGTCGCAATAACATTGCGTCAATTTAATTGTATCTATAATTTAGTTATCTATTTTATTAATTAAAACTGTTAAACATCACACGGATTTTATTACGATTTTCCTTAACGAATCCTATAGATAGATAGAAGAGGAAGGGACATAAGTATGATGTAGGAGATCTTAGTGACAGAGTAGGGATAAGAGATTACCAGAATACATCAATAATAGAAAAATCCGGAGAATCTACAAGAAATAACAAGATATAATGATAGAAGATTTCTCGAATATTAACTAGTACATAACTTAAGAAAATACTTAAGAAAGTACTAAGAAAACAAAATGTATGATAACCTCTAAGACGGAACAGCAATTTGGACGAATCAGTGTGAACTATCAACAAATGAAAAGAGTAAAAACATACACCTACTTTGATACGAACGTCAATGAAAATTGGGACCATTCCATAGAAATCAAATGTAGGATAGAGAAACCAAGATCTGCATTTCAAAAAATGGCTAAATTATTCAAAATTCATGATTTGCCGACACCCATAAAAATCAGGTTACTACGATGTTATATCTTTCCTATACTGTTATACGGAGTTGAATCGTGGACTCTCACAGACAGACGCCACCTTCAAGAAAATTAGGGCTTTTGAAATGTGGCTTTCATCATCATCATCAGTAGCTCGACAACCCTTTTGGGGTCCTGGCTTATTCTAGGATTTTCCGCCATTCTGTTCTGTTTCTTGATTTGTTCTTCCAGTAGGTAATCTCAAATGTTCAACTCTCAAAACCGAATATTTCGGTCACATCATGAGGAACAGTGAAAGATATGGACTGCTGCAACTAATCTTGCAAGGAAAAGAAGAAGGAAAGCTAGGACCAGGGAGGCGAATAATTTCCTAGCTAACAAATCTAGGTACGTGGTTCATCACAACAGCTACAAATCGTTTTAGAGCAGCAGTGTGCAAAGCACAGAATGCCATGATGGTCGCCAACATCCAAAACGGATAGGCACTGCAAGAAGAAGAAGAAGAACACATAACTTAATAGCTCTTAATACCTTCCACGAGCAAAAAGCCATACACAAGTATACAAGAGAAGAGAGTTAGTAGAGAAGAGATGTCCATAATAGACTATACAGTGGGTGATCATATTATTAGAGCCACCTCAGAAAATTTTACTTTTGTTTAATAATGGTATGTAAGTTTTTTCTTTATACGGTCAACGTTGCCTTTGAAACTTTAGAAATGGATGCTATGTTTCTGTTGGAGTGATTAGTATTGAATGTTGAAGTTTTTATTTCTGCTATTTTCCTTGGTGAGATGTCTTTGGATTTCCCATGAGGTTCTGGTACCACGAGTGTAACGAACGCGCAATTTTGACTAAATTCGCAAAAAATAGAATAGGCCTGTCAGAATATCACTAGAGAGCAATGGAAACTTGCAAAGTTTATTATAACTCTAATAATAGACACACGAGTTGCAAGCTAGGCTGGGCAGCACTGAACAATGGCATCTAAGTCACGCATTGCCACACATGCGTGTTGTCACTATTGTCAGACTATTTATTGCACTTTCATAAAGTGTAACAAGACAGCCAAATGGAAACAAATCCATTAAAATATGATACAGCTCAATTATAGAGGGTGATTTATTAGTAGGGTAAAGCTCAATAGCTCCGCTATAATAATAGATAGCAATAAAAGTTAATAACATAAATTTTAGCCACCTTTGAGCTTCATATTACAAAATTAGTTAGAATGTTACAGGGTGTTCGATAACACAGTGGCAGACCAAATTTTTGTTTTCTTACATGGAACACCGTATATTTTATTTTAAATTCGAAATCCTGTTAACTTCTCCATCACAAAAATATAAAGGTTTGTTATGTTATACAGGGTATTGACAAAGTTATAACCAATTTTATATGAAAATCGTAACAAGTTCAACTCCCTGTATAAATAAAAATAAGTAAAACAACAACGGTTTGTCAAAATTTTCAAGAATGGTCGATATTGCTAATTTTATTTATATCAAATACAGGGTGAGTCAAACCCTGTATTTTATATCACTATTGAAAATTACCATTACCGTACTGTAATTTTTAGATAACATTCCCTATGTCTAAATTTATTAGTTTTCAAGATATTTTCATTTTTCAATGGACCAGTAGGGTGGCCACCCAAATCACCAGAATTTAATAGACGACTGATTTTTTGGGGTTACGTTATTAATGAAGTTTATAAAATACCTCCAACAACAAGGGATGAGATGAATAATAGACAACGTGTATTTCGATGTGTTAATTTACAACTGCCCCGTAGAGAAAGTAGCTCATTCAATGATCGTTTTTAGGCGTACATAAATGTGTTAGGAGATAATTTTGAACACCTTATATAATTGGATATTAAAAATATTTTATTAAAAGTAGCTTCTAATTTTTCAAACATGTTTTTTTGCAAAATGTATTACTGATAAATTATGTTTCGTTCTTTATTTGTTACATTATTAAATTTACATACAAAAGTAGTGTTTAATTTTCTTCACAAAATATTGTATTTTGTGTTTGTGTGTTTTTTTTTGTAAAATTTATTACTAATTTTCTTTGTTTATTTGTTGCATTTACATAAAAAATAGTTTCTAATTGTTTCAAAAATGTTGCATGTAGTGGTTGTGTTTTTGTTTGTAAAATGTATTACTAATAAATTATTTGCATTTCTTTGTTTGCTACAGATTGATAATCGGTAATCTTCAATTGTCAATTCAGTCATGGCTTACTTAAAATTTAGATAAATTTACACACCTACAATAATTTTCTCTGAAAAATAAAAATATCTCGAAAACTAATAAATTTGGGCATAGGGAATGTTATATAAAAATTAAAGTACGTTAATGGTACTTTTCAATAATGATATAAAATATAGGGTGCTCCATTTAACATTACTGAGAAAATAATGTACTTGCGTTTTGACTCACCCTGTATTTGATATAAAGAAAATTAGCAATATCAATAATTCTTAAAAATTTTGACAATAATTAAAAAAATATGGCATTAATAAACCATTGCTGTTGTGCTTATTTTTATTTATACAGGGAGTTGAACTTATTACGATTTTCATACAAAATTGGTTATAACTTTGTAAATACCATGTACAACATTACAAATCTTTATATTTTTGTGATGGAGAAGTTAACAGGATTTCGAATATAAAATAAAATATAGGGTGTTCTATTTAAAAAAACAAAAGTTAGGTCTGCCACTGTGTCATAGATCACCCTGTAACATTCTAACTAATTTTGTAATGTGAAGCTCAAAGGTGGCTAAAATTTTTGTTATTAACTTTTATTGCTATCTATTACTATAGCGGAGCTATTGAGCTTTACCCTACTAATTAATCACCCTGTATACTCTTCCTCTAAAACATTGAATTTTATTAGGTGCCTCTAATAATATGATCAGATGATCACCCACTGTATATACTGACAGAACATGTAAACAGGAAGAAAATAGCTGGTAGCAATAATAAAAGATGAAATAAAAATAACAAAAGAAAAATACAATAAAAAAGTCTTCAAGGATTTGTCATCAGCTATCCCTTATAATACCCTTTAGAACCTTCAAAAATCTATATTAGATTTTTTCAGCTGTTTTCTTTATTGACCTATGTCTTCCTTATCTCTGCAGGTGACTTTAAGTTAGACAGAAAATAATTAGTCCAGAACCACCACTATTTATTTTTAATTATTCTGAAACAATTTATGAAAATGTAATAAAAATTGCACCATACTTACAGAAAACAACAATATTTTTTTTTTAATTAGTTTTTGGATCTCACATATTATAACAACCACCTCAATTTAAAACAAAACTTCTTAGAATAACCAAAATCTAAGTAGAAGGGATTGGACTTATAAATAAATTTAAAATACACCAACTCAAAATACCGCAAAATGCTAATATACCGAAATGATATCAGACCCAACCATTACTGCATCAAAGAGGACAACAGGGTTCGATCCGGTTTTATCTTGGGTAAAAACCACAAGCAATGGTAGGCGGATTATATGGAGCAATGACACTAGCAAGGGGCTTGGACTTGTCCTGCCTTAATTACAAACGAACGTTTTATAGCTATTACCGTTGATTGATATATTGAGGTCTATTACAAAAAAACTAAACACCTATACAAATGATGTGGTTAAATTCAATAAAAAAAATTAGTAGTTGCTCAGAATTAATAACATAAAATAATATTTTCCCTGACAATTATTCGCGAAAACAATTAATCTCTAAAAATTGCAGCTAATATAAACAATAATTATGTATTCGAGACATTTTAAATTCAAAACAAGTTTTTTAGGAACTACTCACAATATTATTTAGTGAAGAAAATCTAGAGTTCTAGGAATATATTAATTATCTGTGGTGTTCACTAATTATAATTAGAGGAAGTAAAAGAGACAGTTTTAATTACTAGTTTCCCAATACTACGAATATCTACACATGATATGTGAAAGTTAATAATATAATTGTTTAAAGTAAATATTGCACATTATTTATAGATCTTCAGTAGAAAAATCGCTGAAATCGCAATTAACTAGATCTGATTAGACCAGATCTTAACTAGATTAAGGAAATGTTTACAAATTATTTTAAATAAGAAATCGAGAGTAACAAAAATAAGAAATAAATAACAAAAATAATCATACAGAACAAGTAAAACTTGGTTTTACAATGATATAAAAAGTTTATTGAAAAACTATTAAAAAGTCATCCAAAAGGATTCGCAAAACGTTTTAGATTTAGATCAGATCATCTTCACTGAGTTGTGCTTAGTAAATGAAACTAGCAAAATTATAAAATCGAGAAATATGATTTAAATGTTGATATTCTGATGTTAGTAGCGACTCTAAGTCGATTTTAAAAGATAAATTTATTAAGAGTGCTCAAAGAACAACATGATTCACTGATCTATAAACGTGTGGTTCTTGCCAGTTCAATAGACACAGACCAACTGGCCATTGAACTGGCAAAAACCACACTTTGCCCTTTGCACTTTGAGCACTCTTGACAAATTTATCTTTTAACATCGACTTAGAGTCGCTACTAACATCAGAATATCAACATGTAAATCATATTTCTCGATGTCACCTATTTTATAAGGTTGCTAGTTTCATCAACTAAGCAGATGAAGAAGATGATCTGATCTAGATCGAAAACTTTTGCGAATCCTTTTGGATGGCTTTTTAATAGTTTTTCAATAAACTTTTTATACCATTGTACAAACGAAGTTTTACTTGCTCTGTATGATTTTTAAGTATGGTATACAGCCAACTACTAGGATTTTCTCATTGATTTTAACAAAAATAATGTTCAAATCCAAAAAAAATTCTACCAGTATTACAGAAGTTTATAGAGCTCTACTTCACAAGCTCTGTTTTGCTTCTAAAGATATACCATCCCAAAACATACATGAACTACCTTCATAGCTCACTCTTTCGACACTGCAGAACTGGGAAAATCATTCTCCGAGCCTTTGATAGACGCCTTGTCTTCTATCATTTATCATCTTTGGATTTTACAACTCTTCGTGAGCCTTTGCCGCGTTTACTATTGTCTTCCTTTGGTTCCGATCCTATGCTACGATTTCACATGGTCTCACTTCCATCTTCTGCAGATCTTCTCTGACTTCATCTTTCCATCTTTTTCTAGGCCGTCCTGCCCATCTTCTACCGTATGGTCTTTCCCAAACACATTGTAAATCAGTCATTGTTGTATCTGCTCTTCCATTCATTTGTCACACTGTCCCTGCAAGGACCATATATATTTCGCAGGATTTTGCGTTCCCATACTAAAAGTTTATTGATTTCTTTCTTTTTCAACGTCCATGCTTCACTTCCGTATGTTACTGCTGGTCGTGTTATGGTTTTGCACATTTGGTTTTTGGTACGTCTTGACTGAAGCTTTGACTTCATTAGATATTGAATGGCAAAGAAAGATTTATTCCCCGCCAGTACTCGTAGTTCAACCTCCCGTTCTCCTGTGTTGTTACTGGTAATTGTTGCTCCTAGGTATTTGAATTCTTTAACCACCTCAAGGGATGTAAATGATAGTGATGCGCAACGTATAGCCTCTCCTATCCAAATGTCAACCTCACCTGCCCGCGTGATGATCTTGATTATGGTCATCCGGTACATCCTGCTAGATAACAAATGAGGCTCTGACATCCGAGTGATTGCCGGTATAAGCAATCCCCCACTTACTGACCAACGGCTTAGGGCGGATGAGTTGGTGAGTGGTAGGGCACTCTTTTGTCCTGGGGTTGAGAAATCGGCCCCGAAGGCGGATGAATCAACAAATAATGGTCAACGGCATAAGAATGCAGAAGGCAAAGGGGAACCACTGCATTAACGGCTAATAGAGCACCCCCAGGAAAATCACCATAGAATTGACACTTCAACTGCAAACCGTTACTAATCATGGAAAGCGGAGGCCAAGATTCAGCAGGAGAGGAGAAACATGTTTATACCACGAGGCCTTTCCGGTCGTAAACATGCGAAAACCTCGTGAAGAAATCCTAAAAATAAAGAAATCTAATTTTAGAATGTGCACATGGAATGTTAGAAGTCTATTTGCGGCTGGGAAACTTGACAACGCAATTCAAGTAATGAAAAGAATGAAAATAGACCTACTGGGAATCAGCGAAATGAGATGGCCAGAGTCAGGAACTTGTAAAAAGGACGGAAGTATATTATATTATTCCGGTAACAGCACAGAAGATCCACATCACAAAAATGGTGTAGGTATATTAGTAACATCAGAACTGAGTAAATATGTGACCAATTTCGTACCAGTTTCGGATAGAATAATATTACTCCAAATAAATACTCAACCATTTAAAACTAACATACTTCAAATTTATGCTCCGACTGCAGGTAGAAAATATGACGATGAAGTCGAGAAGTTGTATGATCAGATCCAAGACATCTTGCAGAAACTTAATAAACACGAAATTTTATATATCATAGGCGACTTCAATGCAAAAATTGGAGAAGGTCGACGAGGTTAGACTGTAGGTCCTTATGGTCTTGGGCAACCTAACGATCGAGGACAGAGATTGTATGAATTTTGTAAAGAAAACGATATGATCATTGCAAACACCTGGTATAAACTACCTAAACGACGACTATACACTTGGAAAGCCCCATTTGATGATGGCAGTAACTCTGAGTCTTCAAGAAATCAAATAGACTATATACTTGTAAATGAGCGTTTCCGAAATGCCGTCAAAAAAGTCACTACATTTCCTGGGGCAGATATTGGATCTTATCATCAACCACTTGTAGCAGATATTAAACTAAGGTTAAAACGAATTCAGCGACAAAAACCAAAAACCAATGTACTTAACTTTGACGATATAAACATAAAACATAACATTAAAAAAGAATTTAACAATAGAATAAAAAACATCGGAGAACAACTAGAAGATCCAGAAGAAATATGGAGTGAATTTAAAAATCAAGTTAACGAAATCTCCACAAACAATGATTATAGAAAAAACTTAATCAAGAAAAATAAATGGATGACAGACGACATCTTGAAATTGATGGAACAACGACGACTTATCAAATCCAATGAAACAGAATATAGACACCTGTACAGAAGAATAAAAAAGGAGATCAAATTAGCCAAAGAAAAATGGATGAGAGAAAGGTGCGACGAAATGGAGGATGTGATATCTAGACACGACTTGTTTAATGTGCACAAAAAACTAAAAGAAATAAATAACATATTTAAAAAACGAGTTCCCTCTGTGCTCGTTGGCAATAAAATTATTGTAAATGAGCACGAAATAAGAAAAGAATGGCAACTGTATATATCAGAGTTGTTTGAAGATGATAGGAATAATATTACCGAATTCTACCAAAACTGTACTGACGGCCCAGAAATTATGAAATGCGAAGTAGAACACGCTATGAATAGTGCTAAAATTAGAAAAGCTTGTGGTCCAGATGATACACCAACTGAGTTGCTGAAACTAATAGAGGATGATAACATAAAAGTAGTAGTAAGACTTTTTGATTCAATATATAACACCGGAGTGATTCCCACAGATTGGCTCAAATCCATCTTTGTCGCAATACCTAAAAAACAAAATGCGAGAAAATGCTCAGAATATCGATTAATTAGCCTAATGAGCCACTTCTTTTTCTTAAGGTGCCGAGACCGCTTGTCGATCGTTGGCTCTCATGTTGCCCAGCATATTAACAATCATTGTCTTATTTACAGCCGTACGAAATAGTTCAGTGCTAGTTTTCCCAAACCATTGGCGTAGGTTTTTAAGCCAAGAAGTTGTACGGCGGCCCACACTTCTTTTTCCCATTATTTTACCTTGCATGACAAGGTGAAGTATGTCATATTTTTCTGGGTGACGCATTATATGACCAAAGTATTCCAATTTGCGCCTTTTAACCGTGTTCACTACTTCGCAACTTTTATTCAAACGTTGCAAAACCCTTTCGTTTGTGACTCTTTCTACCCAACTGATCTTCAGGATACGGCGGTAGACCCACATTTCAAATGCTTCTAGGTTTTTTAAAAGCGGTTCTGTCAGTGTCCATGCTTCGACCCCGTAAAGTAGTACTGGGAATATATAACATCGAACCATTCTTATGCGAAGTTCCAAATTTAGATCATGACTGCACAGGATTTTCTTAAATTTCATAAGACTTGTTCTTGCTTTGGCAATTCTACTTTTTATTTCTGTATTAGGGTTCCAGCTTTCATTAATATGAGTACCCAGATATACAAGATTACTTACTCGTTCAATTGAGTCATTACCGATTTTTACGTTATAGTTACTATTATTTACGGCTGCCTGTTTACTAATAACCATAAACTTTGTTTTTCTTGCGTTAAGTTTGAGTCCATATATCGCGCAGAATGCCACCATTCGGTTCAATAACGCTTGAAGATGTTCAATTGATCCAGTCAGCAACAAGGTGTCATCTGCGTATCTGATATTGTTCATAAGCATACCATTAATGAGTATTCCCTCTTTTGCGTTTTCCAACACTTCATTTAAGATTGTTTCAGCGTAAAGATTAAACAACATTGGTGACAATATACAGCCTTGTCGAACTCCGCGCTTGATTTTTACTTCTTCAGAGCACTGATTCGCAACCCTAATACATGCAGCCTGGCCCCAATACAAATTTGCGATTATTCTAATGTCCCTACTGTCCATACCGGTAGTTTTGAGAATATGTAGCATTTTTTCATAGCGAACTTTATCAAAGGCCTTTTCAAAATCAATAGCGCACATGAAAACGTCCTGATCTAAATCTCTGCATCTTTGAATTAAAACTTGAGTTGCGAATAGTGCATCACGCGTTCCAAGGCCACAGCGAAAACCGAATTGAGTACTTGAGATTCTTTCCTCAATTCTTCTATATGTTCTTTGATGAATTATTCTGAGAAACATTTTCAATACATGACTCATTAGGCTGATGGTGCGATAGTCGCTGCATTTTGTGGCTCTGTGTTTTTTTTGGTAGTACAACAAAT
Organism: Diabrotica virgifera virgifera; assembly: GCF_917563875.1. Classification (NCBI taxonomy): domain Eukaryota; kingdom Metazoa; phylum Arthropoda; class Insecta; order Coleoptera; family Chrysomelidae; genus Diabrotica; species Diabrotica virgifera. Next base: position 57,156,699 of record NC_065450.1, on the reverse strand, counting down.
GAGGATTTAAGACAATCTTTAGGAATTTTTCCGCTTTCGTAGATTAAGTTGAACAATTTCGTAAGTATCTTAATGCCCTCGGCACCTAAAAGCTTTAGTGTTTCTACGTAAATCCCATCTGGTCCGATCGCCTTGCCGTTTTTGCGTTCTTTATAGCGTATTGCACTTCTTCCTTAGTTATTGGAGGACCGCTTATGTCATTTAGCGTTTCTAGTTCGCTTCTTTCATCATCGAATAATTCCTTTATATATTCTGTCCATCGTATTAGTTGACCTTCGATATCGATTATAATTTTTCCGTTTTTATCTTCGATTAGTGGAGGATTACATTTTTTGTTCAGTCCTGCAACTTCTTTCAGTTTTTTGTGCATATTGAATGCGTCATAGATACGCTCGTAGTTCTCAATTTCTTTACATTGTTGTTTATGCCACTCTGATTTAGCTGATCTTATTTTTCTTCGAATCATACTGTTTAGCTTTTTGTATTCTGTCAGATTAGCATTCTTATATTTTCTTCTTACATCCATTAAATTCAATATCTCTTCTGTCATCCACTGTTGCTTATTCCTACGCTGATTTTCCATTAGATGGTCTTCTTGGACTTTTTCCAATGTTTCTTTGCATGACTCGCATAATTGTTCTTCTGAATGTTTATTTCTCAATTTCTGAAACTGATCTTCTAATTTATCGGTTACTATTTCTTTCACTTCCGCATTTGAAAGTTTATCTTTGCTGATCCTAGGAGATATTTTGGGTTTTTTAATCTTTTTAAATTTAAGTAATACTTTAGCTGCTAGTAAGTTGTGGTTGGAGGGTACATCCGCTCCTGGATATGTTTTGGAGGACAAGATAGCATCTCTATATCTTTTTGATATACAGATATAATCAATTTGATTTCTTACTATTCTTCCACAAGTGTCCATAGGAGATTTCCAGGTGTAAAGTCGTCGCTTAGGCAAGTCAAAAAAAGTGTTGGATATTACTAATTGTTTTTCTACACAAAATCTAATCATTCTATCTCCACGGTCGTTTCTCGTTCCTAAACCAAACTTGCCAACGACATCTTCTTCACTACCTCTTCCAACCTTGGCATTGAAATCCCCCAATACAATGTTTATATCTTGGCTTCCTGTGAGTGATAATAAATAGTCTAGATCTGAATAAAAGCTTTCGACAACTTCATCGTCATATTGTTGTGTAGGTGCATATACCTTAATGATAATGAGCCACACTCTTAAGATTTTCCTAAGAATACTTCACAACAGAATTAGACGCAAATGCGAAGAAGATCTCGAAGATACCCAATTTGGTTTTAGATATGCTATGGGTACCAGGGAGGCACTTTTTGCGCTTAAAATCCTATTACAAAAATTCCGTGATCAAAGAAAAGATGTATCTGCATGTTTCGTGGACTTCGAAAAGGCATTCGATAAAGTACAGCATGTAAAATTAATGCAAATACTGAAAAATATCGGAATAGATGACAAAGATATTCGTGTCATTAAAAATTTGTACTGGAATCAAACTGCTACGGTCAAAATTGGAGATAATTACACCGATGAAATCTCCATATAACAAGGCGTCAGACAAGGTTGCATTTTGTCACCAACATTGTTTAATGTTTACTCGGACCAGTTATTTAAAAAGGCACTTGAGAGACCGCCACAATATGGAGTAAAAATCAACGGAGAACTACTTAATCTAATAAGATATGCAGACGATACAGTAATTCTGTCAGATAATATTGAAGGTCTCCAAATTCTGCTTGATCGTATTCACGAGGTAGGAGAGGAAATGGGCATTAAAATAAACTCAAACAAAACCAAATTTTTAGTGTTTAGTCGTGACCCACATCTCGATCCAAAGCTTCAATTAAACGGAGTCCAAGTTGAGATAGTTTAAAAAATGACATATCTGGGAACTGTGATAACGGACCAACTAGATCCAGACATAGAAATAAAACGTAGAATAGCAATGACTAAAACCACTTTTACGAAAATGAAGTCATTTCTTTGCAATAATCATCTCAGTTTAAAACTAGGACAAAGAATGGTCAAGTGCTATGTTTGGTCCGTACTTTTGTATAGTGCAGAAGTGTGGACGCTAAAAGTATCGATTATGAACAGAATTGAAGCATTGGAAATGTGGATTCATAGACGGATGCTGAGGATACCCTGGACAGCAAGAATAACTAATGAAGAAGTACTAAGGAAGGTCAACAAAGATATAGAATTGCTAAAGACTGTTAAACATCGAAAAATGTCTTATCTGGGACATATAGTGAGGGGAAGTCGATATAAAATATTACAACTGATCCTTAAAGGCAAAATAGAGGGCCGTAGAGGTGTAGGAAGAAAACAAGTCTCTTGGTTAAAAACATTCGTCAATTGACTCAGATATCAAATGCAGGACAACTATTCCATATTGCAGAAGATCGAGAAGCCTTCGCAATGGTGATCGCCAACGTCGGATAATTCTGATATGGCACGTGAAGAAGAAGAACCACCTCAAAGTTGTGATAGTAATATTTTCTCTTATTTGCTGTCGTTCCTTTCTTGATACGACCATGTATTTAGTTTTTTGTTCGTTTATTTTCAGGCCTATCATTGCTATACAAGTACATTCGACTCTCATCAGAAAATAAAACTGCTAAATTGGCCAAGGTCCCAATTGACGTGTTCTCTTGCAAACAAGTCGAGCTTATTTCTGACGTGCATCAATTTGAGCCCTGTGTTAGCTCGTCTGGGAGTCAAAGTGGCAGCCTTAACTTTTCTCCTAACTGTCCACTGAGTATCGGTGACGCGTCGTACATTCCTAGAGGATTGTTGAAGCTCAATTCCTGTAGCGTGCCTCTCTGTAGTTACAGGTCGCCGAATCGAATCTGGTCGTTTATTGTGGTCTCTGTTAGTGATGTTGATTATAGTTACTTTCGAGTAATCGTTACAAATCGTTACTTTTGTATTTATAAAATAATCATTTACAGTATTCATTACTTTGATTACATTTGTTACTTTTGTATTTGAGTACCGGTAGTCATATAAAATATGAAGAATCGCATTTCTCAGTACATATTTTGTATTAGTAGGATATTTTGATTACTATGATTACTTTTTTATTTGAGTACCGGTAATCATATCGAGATTATCGAGATTATGAGAATATTGAAAACTCAAAGAAATAAATAAAAAATCTCTTCATAAACGGATCCAATATCGAACGAGTCGACCAATATGCATACCTTGGAACAATGATCAACTCCATAGGAGATAACTTACAGGAGATCAAAATCAGAATAGAAAAGGCTAGAGCACATTTTAACAAAATGAGAAAAGTGCTCTGCACAAGAGATTTGAAGTTGGAGCTAAGAGTTAGGTTGGCTAGGTGCTACGTTTTCTCGACTTTGTTTTATGGAATGGAAGCTTGGACCTTGAATGCTGCATCAATAAAAAAACTAGAATCATTCGAACTGTGGGTGTACAGAAGAATTCTGAAAATATCGTGGACAGAACACCTCACAAACAAAGAGGTTCTGAGAAAGATGAATAAAGAAATGGAAATCCTACATACCATCAGAACAAGAAAATTGGAATATCTCGGACACATTACACGTGGAGAGAGATACAGCTTGCTCCAATTGATTATGCAGGAAAAGATTCAAGGCAAAAGAGGCATAGGGAGACGCAGAATATCGTGGCTGCGCAACCTGAGAGAGTGGTGCGGATGTACATCAAATTAATAACCTTTTTAGAGCAGCCGTCTCTAAAATACGAATAGCTATGATGATTGCCGACCTCCGGCGTGGAGATGGCATTTAAAGAACAATCATATCGAGAATCGCATTTCTCAGTATTTAGTATAGGATAGAAAAAAAAAAAGAAAAAAAAGAAAGTTTCTTCTTTTCTTTTTCCTTTGTGAATAGTAGAATTAGTTCGCTTGTTCACCATTCTTCCGGTATTTCATTGTGTTTTATGATTTTGTTAATTAATGTTGTTAATTGTTCTGTCATTGCTGCTTCACAATATCAGTAATCTCTAGTAATCTGTTTGCATCAATTAAGTGCCAAAAACAAACCCTCGAAACTCTAGATGACGTAACTTAGCAGAAACCCTGGGCACCAAGTGCTTCGGAGGTCGGTTCTGATTGCATATACTGATTTTAACATGTTTATGCAATTTTCGATGCGTTTTATACACTTTAAAATGTAATAATACATTTCCACCCATTTTTCTATTGTAGATTTTTTTCCAGACGTCATCCTAGTCCTAAATACAATGCCAAAAGTTGCAAGTCTCTAGGTACCTACTATATTTAAAAATAGATTTATTCCTGTGTTTTAAGTGTTAAATGCCCTCTGGTTAAAGTTGTTAAAAAATTAAAGTTGATGATCATAGTCTAGAGATATTATCATTTCTACATTTTTTCCAGTCAATCTAAACTAGGTATTTTTTTTTCTAGGCCTGATAAGAATAGTGTGTATTTATTATTAAAATCTAATGTGTTCCATTTTTATTTTCAAAGGAACAAACATCTGTGAATTATCTTCTTCTTCTTCTTCTTCTTCGCGCGACTAGGATTACTCCTGTTTGTCTGCCTCTTATTCTGTTTCAGAATATCTACCTCGACAGTAGGTAGTAGTGAATTATCTACAGTATCTATAGTAGTTAATCTATAGTAGTGAATTATCTATAGTAGTGAACTATCTATAGTAGTGAATTATCTACCTCGACAAATCGTATTTTATCGTATAGACATCTGTTTCTGTGTGCATGCTTTGTTAAATGATTTACCTCCCTCTGTTTCAGCTATTTATACCGAACACTCGTGGAGTTCCGTTCCGATTCCGATATCAACCGATTGTAGATACAATACTCAAATAACTAGGTACTCGCTCTGATACGATTGGCACGAAGTAACGAAGTAATCAGAGTAATCAAAGTAATCAAAGTAACGATTTGCCTCTCTATATAGTAATCCTTACTTTCGGTATTCGTAAGTAACGAGTACTTTGTAACGAATAGTTACTTTTTCAACATCACTAGTCTCTGTACCGGTCTTTTGGTATCGACGGTAAGCCCTTCAGAGTGTAGACTACGTTAAAAGTAGGCGACTGTTCTCTGACTATAGGCCTCTCGTAATGATGAAATTACCTGAGCCGCCTTTACTGGTGAAATAAACATGTGTAAAATATTTACTTACTGCACTTTGAAGTGTATGCACACATCAATGTTTTAAAAGCGACTGAAACGACTATTGGCAAATTTATAAAAGTCTACATTGCGTATTTATACTCACAATAAACCTTTAAATATAAGGATTTTAGTTTTTACATGTTGTCAATATCTTTGATTCTTATTTTTGGAACAAAATTATTTAAGTATATGTGTATGTACTTTAATTTTTAACATAAATTAACTTTCACACACAGATCTCTTTCGGGCAATATACTAAAGACATGTGATTGATATTTATTAATCCCGACCTTTCCATCATATCCAGTCATGACAGCAAAAGTCTGTGTTAATTCCACAATAAATCATCGGAAAAACCAGAAAAATCCTATGATACTGTCCCGATATAGTAGGTATTTAGTTTAGATACTTATTTTTCGCTCAATATATCATGACCCATACGTCAAAATAATATTGGGCCAAATATTTTTCAAAATATAACGATATTACCTACATCTTAATATGGTAATATAGACCAGTAAGGATCTGCGAAAAAACGTCTATTTTTGGATGTGAGAGGTGGCATTCGGATTTTTGCAGATAAAGTTAGGTGACACCTTCAGTAATAATAATTGATTTATGCTCCTTCTCAAATATGCCCGGAACATTAATAAAAAAATTAAAATATTTAAAAATTTCGAAAAACATCGATTTTTTTCTGCTTTCTTTGCTTATAACTTTAAAACGATTCGTTTTGGAACAAAGTCGTAGAGAAATAAAATAAAGATAATTGATGTTTGTATGATATACGACTGGTAAAAATGTCTTAAGGTATTACCTTTTCTGCAATATAGCAATAAATACAAAATAAGGGGGCAAAATAAGTATGTTGTTATTCAATATTTTTTAGCCACTTTGGTGGCACTTAGAACCTTAGTAATTTGCTTAAGAAATTCTTTGTAACATACTTAAATCGTGTACCAAATTTCATTAAAATCGACCTAATAAATTTTGCATAATAAATTTGCAATCTAAATGTTTTTAAAAAAGTTCAAATTTTTTAAAATCTTTCTGAACAAAAAGTAGACCATTTAAGTTGGCTAATTTTTTTACATATAAAGAGGTGCTCTACCTATCTAATACATTTTACAGAATTAAAATCGGATTATTTAAGGGGCCCCAGCAATGTTTTAAATTTATAAACAATTTTTTGGCTTATAAACAAATAGCTTTGTTTATTAATAAAAAAATTAATTTTTAGCAATGCAAATAATAAAAACCGGTATAATTTGACTTAAACTTTCAAATGCTGTCAGCAGAATTGCTATTTTATTTTTTAATCAAACGTTATTCGCGTTCAAAAATTGCAATTTCCGATTTTTTGAAAGTTCCACCGCGTTTATCTCGAAAACTATGCATCCTACGAAAAAACTTGTAAGAACATTTTTTGCTTAGAATTACCCAATAAATACAAAAAAAGTTCTATTTTGCGAAAAATCGATTTTATGTAATTCCTCAAGTTCTTTGCTTATAAATAACAATCTTATCGACATCCTTATCAACTGTTACCCAAAAAATTCGTGTTATACGGATCAAAATACATAAAAAACTTGGGTAAGTATATCTAAATAAAGGAGCCCGTAGCACCCCCTCCTGACCACAGCACTATTTTTTTTATAAGCCAAAAAATTGTTTATAACTTTAAAACATTGCTGAGGCTGCTTAAATAATCCGATTTCAATTCTGTAAAGTGCATTAGATAGGTGGAGTACTTCTTTATATGTAAAAAAATTTACAAATCTTTATATGTTCTAGTTTTTGTTGTGCAAGATTTTAAAGCATTTTAATTTTTTAAAAAAAGTTTAGATTGCAAAATTATTATGCAAAATTTAGTAAGTCAATTTTAATGAAATTTGGTGTACGGTTTTAGCACATTACAAAAATTTTCTAAGCGAATTAGGAAGGTTCCAAATGTAACCTAAGTGATGGAAAATCATTGAATAAAGACAGGCTTGTCTTGCCCCCTTATTTTAAATTTATGGCTATTTTGAAGCAAGGGTGATAAATTAAGACATTTTTAACCAATCGCATCTGATATAAAATTTAGTTACCTTTGTTTTATTCCTATAGGACTTTGTTCTAAAATGAATAGTTTTTAAGTTATAAACAAAAAAATTAGAAAAAAAAACGAAATTTTTTGAAATTTTTAAATATTTTATTTTTTTTAATGTTCCGGGCATATTTGAGAAGGAGCATAAATCAATTATTATTAACGAAGTCACCACCTAACTTTATCCGCAAAAATCTGAATGTCGCCTCTCACATCCACCTAAAAACAGATCCTTACTGCTCTAAATAGTATTTTCTAAATAATAGTTGATAGTCGAGGAAATGAAACTGAAAAAGGTAAAACCTCGCGAGGTAAAACCTCGCAATTTTTTCGTCCAGGATCGATTTGTACAAAAATTTAGGTTTAGGCTCATTTCACCCTCCAGTTCATTTTCTATATTTGGTTTTTTAAGGGTGAAAACTACCTTTAATTGTAAAAAATTATAAAATAACATTTTAAACTTTAATATTGTCATCATTTGGTTCTTATTAGTTACCTAATGATTGTTTTATGCTTTAAGATATAATATCATAAAATTTCAACCCTTACAACCACCCTTGTTGGAGCTATATTAAAAAAATTGACTTATCCTAAAAGAAGAATTTTGGCTTGCATCGATTTACATAAAAACTTGAAATTAGGATCATCTCGCCCTGTACTTCATATTCTATATCATGCTCAAGGGCGTTGATTATTTTTAGGGTTGTAAACTATCCCTTATTATCAAAAATTATATACAAACATTGTAAACTTTAATGTGGGTACAATTTGGTTTTGGATCGTTAAATAATGATTGCTTTATGCTAAAGGATATAATATCATATTTCAACCCTTAAAAACCACCATTAATAACATTGCAATTTGTATAAGTAGATAATATAGATCTATACAGAAAAAAAGTAGAATTAAAGAATTACAAAAACATTTATTTACACAAAAATACGAATTTACAAATATGAACAAATACAAATAGTTTTTTAGTCATCTTCCAGTACACGAATCAGTTCTGTGGTACAGTCGAACCCGCTTAATGGAATAGCCTTCGTTTCAAGCAAAAATATTCCTATAACAGGGATATTCTAATAACCGATCATTGGAAAACATTTCAGAACCTCAAATTTGTATTCCTTAAACCAGGATATTCCTATAACCGGTATTCTAATAAGCGGGTTCTACATTATATACATTGAAAATGCTCTATAAGCGGACTATTCGAATTTTTCGAAAAAAAAATTTGTTTTATAAACACAACTCCTTTATTTTTGGCGATAAAAAGTTTTTTCAAAAATGATTTTTAGTATTTTTGAAGAGCTATAAGACTATGTAAATTAAATTCAGTAAGATCCCTTAGTTTTTAATTCGGGTGGGTTTAAAGGGCTCGAATAACGGGGTGTTTGCTCGTAAACAGAGGTTTTAAACAGCTATATCTCGCTAACTGTTCACTGTAGTGAAAATCTGTGCACAAGGAAATTTAAGTTATGAAAAAGCTACAATTTAGTGGTATATCATTTTTTTCGTATCTCTAGTATTTTCGGAGATATTTTGAAGAAAATGGTGAAAAATACGAAATTGCAAAAAAAAAATTTCTTTAAACTCCAATTTTTCCAAAATTAGGCCTTTTAAATTGGTCAGGCTTCTTGGGTGTATTGATAATACAAATATAAAAGAAATTACAGAAAGGTGAAGACCAATTTTTAATTAGGAGGGTAGTTAGTGGGTTGTTTTCACTGATTTTTTCATTAAGAAAAGCAGGTACCTACCTTTTTTTGATCATGTCACTCAATTTTTATGCTAGAAACTTTTTTTTTCTGAAAGGTCTAATTGTATCCTTCGAAAAAGATTATTTAAGTTTTCCTCGAAAAATGCAAAAATTTTCCGTTATTTGGCTTTGAATATTTCAAATTATACATTTGACGAAAAAAGCTAACTTTTAACTTGCCGTATCTCGGTTTGTATTAGTCGTAAAAATATTATAGAAAAATAATTTGGTTCCTGTTACTAAAAGACACAATTTCGATAGCTATAATTTTCTTGATTAAATGCATACTTTTCGAGTTATTCTCAAAAGACTCTCTAAAAAAGTGGATTTTTTCGTCTAAAAACTGTTACTTTCAACCGCGAATAACTCGAAAAATATTAGCTTTATGAAGAAAATGTAAAAAACGTTTTTTTCTTAAAAGTAGGTTTTACATCGATTTGGATGGTTCAAATTTAATAAAAAATTCCCACCCCCGAGATGGGGTGGCAACCACCCCCAAGCTTTTAGCTTACAGCGGCATGATATAGAAATTGATCCTTGGACTATTCCCTACCTTCTGTGAAAATTTCAAGTAAATTCACGCCGGACAAAAAAATTGCGAGCCAAAATGCTTCATTTCTCGACTAAGTATGAAATAAAAACCTAAAGCAAATTAATAGAAAAATTGTATTAAAGAAACAAAAACAAAAGGCGTAATATAAATAACACATATCCTATCATATTATCTCACATGAGTAATATGCCGTATTTCAATATTCAGTTGAATATGAACCTGTGCTCTTTCTGTGTCTTTCTAAGTCGTTTTATTTTGTTAAATGTTACACTTGTTACTTACGATTAACATAAAAAGTTTTATATTTTATCATATTTCGGAGAAATTATTTCGGAGTAACTAATATTTTAACGAATAATATTTTGGCTAATAAACATAAAAATAAAATAAATGAAATTATTGTAAAATAATATGAACATAATCTAATTTATACGTGGAAATCTTATTTGATTCGGCTACAATGTTTTCGATTTTTATAGAAGTAGCGGGTACTGATATACCTTTTTCCACATACCTCTACCGAAAATATTCTTCTCCTGATCTGATTGTAGGGAGCAAAGTCGTACTTTTGCTCCCTAGGGAGGGAAAGTACTTTTATTCCCTAGGGACGAAAAGTAAAAGTGACGTCATGGTATCCCAAGTAGCACAATAAAAACATTTTAGTTTTATTTAAGGTTTATAAAGGTTTTATTGTGGTAAATAAGAAGATAATGGTTTTAAAATTACCTTGTAGATATACTGCCAGAACATTAAAACTGTTAAGCATTTGTCACTAGTTTTAAAGAATCTAATAAGAGTATCAAATAAGACTAATTAATCTTAATAGGTAATTTGTCTTATTGTAGTTTTAAAATGGTTTATTCTCAGTTCACTTTAAAACTAATCAGTTTTATGAAGAACTTCCGGACTGTTTGGTTTTATTAGATTCTTGTTTGTTACCTTTTAGTTTTATTGCAGTCTTGAAAATTCTCCTAATATGACTAATAAAACTTATTATTAAAACTACTTGATCTCAAGACTATTATGTCAGTAAAACATATGCCTTAAAACTATTTTTTTAGTTGTCTTTAAAGTTGCTTTCTTAAAAGCAATTAGTAGGCTATATTAAAGCCAAACGCTCTTAACTAAATTAATTTGGTTATCGTAAAGACTAAACTATGCTTCTTGTTAGAAACAAAAAAAAAACTAAACTCGTCCCCTCTTCTTTCATGTGCAAAATGGTCGGCCATTTGTTTTAGAGCGAAACAGTTGTGTAAAAAGTGGAAGTACAGTTAGTATGGAAGAAATAAGTCGCAAGTACTTAAAATATAAACGAATTGGTCATTTTAAAAGAAAAATACAACACACATAGCACTGCGACATTATTAACAGCAGTATTAAAACTAAGCGGTTTTAATTCCAAGGCAACCTTGCTTTTATGTAGGATATATGCTCTTGGGAAGGTATAAAATAAAACCATTTGATCTTAACAATTCTCTGCCGATAGACCAATAGTTTTATTTGGATTTCGGCCATATTGCTTTCTGCAGATGCTAAAAGCCACGATAGATTACAATATAAGGCTTACATAAAAATTATAAATAAGCGACTTATAGATATAAATTCGATTTATTTTAACAGTAGAACATTAAAATTTTAGATAAAATTATTTTTCTTTCAAATTAATATTTTTCGGATTAAAATTTTTTTATTATTTTTATTTTTTAATTGCCAAAAGCCGGAAATTCTGGGGCACGTGAGTTATTTAGACCTATTTTTGAAAATATTATCAATAAAGTTGGGTGCGTAAGTGATTTTCTACCTTGACAGTCCGAAACAAATAAGTACTTTTTATTAATTTATGGTTACAAATACGTATCTACCTATCATACACATGTAAAAATGTGTTGGCTTTTATGGAGTATATGGGTTTAAAGAATCATTTAATATGATAAATTGTCTTTAAAAGTCTCCATTTAAGAAACCTTTTAAGTTTGCTATAAAACTGTCTGCACTTAATGTGTCCTTTAACATGGTTTTACAAGCACCTTCACAGCAGCTTTAAAGCCAGTTGCCTAAGACAAAAAAGGTTTAAGAACGTTTTTATTTTTGGTTATATTTACCTCTTTCAGAGTGGGCCCTTTTATGCTGAAAGCGGTTTTATTACAACCTTAAGGTTTACTTAAAAACCAAATTTAATTTTAGTTTTATTCTACAGTTTTAAAGCATCCTTGAAAGACTTAATAAACCCGTTCGGTGCTACTTGGGATGTCATTGATGAAATAACTTATTGACGTCCTATACAATATTCTATTATTTGTTACGTAAGTGTCTATACATTTTAACGTTTATTTATAGAACAACCTGTATTTTGCAGAATGGTAATAACAGTAAATTGTTATTTTGATCTAACAATTTTTACATTAATAATTTAACTTATATTTGACAGTTGACAGTTATACTGTACCTACTTATTAGTTTTAGTGCTCTAATAAATTTTGTTGGTTACATAAATAAATAATTTAAAAATGAAAAAATTCCTTAATATTTGAAGAAGGTGGAAAAATCATATTGTATAGCATGGGAGTAAAGTGCCTTTTGCTCCCACGAATGATTACTCCCCTTCGCTACGAGTCGGGCAGTAAACTTCATTCTCGGGAGGAAAAGTAGCACTTTCCTCCCTTGTTATACAAATTGCTATAATTTTTAACTGGCAAAGCAATCGCATCGAATGATATCGAATATTTCACCTTAGGATCAAGATATGTTAGAATGCATCTATAAACCTGCAAACTACTAGGTATTTTTAATAATTTATTCTCCAGCAGAGATTTTATTATTTTATTTTAGTCCAGAAAGCCACTGTGCATCCGCTAGGAAAAATATTCTGATTCGGATTTTTTGCACAATCTTACTCAAAAAAGACTCCTTTTAACAAATTTGCATGTTGCCAGGACCAAAAGGTGGTCAAAACTTTTTTAAACTTTTTTTTTTGTTTTCTTTTCCTGAAATTATTTTTTTTTTGTATGGAAAAAAGTTTTTTGAGATTTTTTGGATCATTCCAAACAGAAAAGGACTTTAGTGACTTTTCTCTAAAAATGAAAATTTTTGACATATAAGCGATTAGAAATTGAAAAATTGCGAAATCGGCCATTTTTAACCCTCAAAAACTATGTGAAAAACTGAAAATTTGAATGTTGCCAAGGTAGGTAGATATTCTATAAACATCGATTGATGAAATCCCGAAGAGTTTTTTGCAATACAATATTCAAAACTTCTTTGTTTTTTAATTGTTAATCAAGCCTGCGCGACACTATTTAACACTGCATTTGTATACAGTATGGTGCAAATGAAAGGAATAAATTCGTTTTTTCGTAAACCGCCAACTTTGAAAAATCCCGAAACAGGTCGATGTTTATTTTTAAGTTATGATATTGTGGCACATATGGTATACTAGTGACGTCATTCATTTGGACATGATGACGTAATCAATGATTTTTTTAAACGAGAATAGGGGTCGTGTGCTACCTCATTTGAAAGGGTCTTTAATTCTTTATTCAGTAATATAAACATTTACATAATTATTTATACAGGGTATCCAAAAAAAAGTTTTTAATTAAATTATTTGAAAAAAAAAGGAGAATGTACCTATGTAATTTATTTAATTCAAAATATATTTTACTGTTACCCGAAAACTAAAAAATGTATATTTCACAAATAAACATTGCTTTTCGATTAAATTCAGTGTTCAAGCCAGCTCCCGCCTGCCACCTGCCTCTTGAAAATTTGAACATTTAATTTAAGCTAAAAGCAATGTTTATTTGTGAAATTAACTTTGTTTTCTGATTTTTGAAATCCGTAAAATGTATTTTGAATTAAATAAATTACATACATTCTTCTTTTTTTGTCAAATAATTTAATTTAATAAAAATTTTTTTGGGCACCCTGTATAAATAATTACGTAAATGTTTATATTACTGAATAGAGAAATGAAGAACCTTTCAAATGAGCTAGCACACGACCCTTATTCTCATTTAAAAAAATCATCGATTACGTCATCACGTCCAGATGGTTGACGTCACAAGTATACCGTATATGCCACAATATCATAACTTAAAAATAAAAATCGACCTGTTTCGGGATTTTCCTTAAAGTCGCCGGTTTACGAAAAAACGAATTTATTCCTTTCATTTGCACCAGACTGTGTACACATGCAACTGTGGAAAATAGTGTCGCGCACGCTTGATTAGTCATTAAAAAACAAAGGAGTTTTGAATATTGTATTGCAAAAAACTCTTCGAAATTTCATCAATCGATGTTTAAAGAATATCTGCCTACCTTGGCAACATTCAAATTTTCAGTTTTTCACATAGATTTTGAGGGTTAAAAACGGCCGATTTCGCAATTTTTCAATTTTTAATCGCTTATATGTCAAAAACTATCATTTTTAGAGAAAAGTCGCTTAAGACCTTTTCTGTTTGGAATGATCCAAAAAACCTAAAAAAACTTTTTTCCATACAAAAAAAAATAAAATAACGTTAAAAAAATTTTTGACCACCTTTTGGTCCTGGCAACATGCAAATTTGTTAAAAGGAGTCTTTTTGAGTAAGATTGTGCAAAAAATCCGAATCAGAATATTTTTCCTAGCGGATGCGCGGTGGCTTTCTGGACTATTTACAAAAGTATACAGGGTGTTTCATTAATAATTGTCCATATAGTAACTGGAGAAACCTTAGCACAAAATACGAAGATTTAACCTAAAACACTTTAATAAAATGTGGTTCCTTACTGATTTACAGGGTGTTTTATCTAAAAATTTAAAAATTATTTTTGCTCAGCTTTTTAAAACTGCTTGACATATCCTTTTCATACTTGACAGAAAGTGCGACTTCTATACAGCCTACTAAATTATGATACACAAACGTTTCTAGCTACTACCAGAGGCGTACGACAGGGGATAGTGAATGGTTGACCCTTCTCAAATTCTACGCCACTGGAGGAATTACCATTTTAGTGCCATTTTTAGATTCACCAATACTTTCTACGTAAATAATATACTCTTCATTGGTAACGATAAAGTCATTAGTTTTCGAGATATTTGAAGTTAAATATGAAACGACACAGGTATTTTGATTAATTTATACATATATTATGATTCATATTATTAAAATTTAAAAAATTATTTGTAGCCAGTACTTTGTAACTATTTGGCCTATCCTTATCATACTTGGCAGAAAGTGTAGGTACTGTACACCCTACTAAATTAAGATAAATAAACGTTTCTAGCTACTACCAGAGGCGTACGGCAGGATATAGTTGCTGGTTGACCCTTCCCAAATTCTACGCCACTGACGAAATTGCTATTTTAGTGTAGTTTTTTGGTTTTACAATACTTTTTACGTAAATAATATACTCTTCATTCGTAACGATAAAATGATTAGTTTTCGAGATATTTGAAATTAAAAATGAAGAAATACACTACATTAATCAAAATAACCGTATCGTTTCATTTTTAACTTCAAAGATCTCGCATACTAATGACTTTATCGTTACGAATGAAGAGGATATCATTTTCATAGAAAATATTGGAGAATCCAAAAATTAAACTAAAATAGCAATTCCGCCAGTGGCGTACAATTTGGAAAGGGTCAACCATTTACTTTCCCCCGTCGTACGCCTCTGGAAACAGCCAGAAACGTTTTTTTAACATAATCTAGTAGTTTGTACAGTACCTATACTTCCTGCCGAGTATGAAAATGATACGTCGAATAGTTTTAAAATGCTGAGCAAAAATAGTTTTTAAATTTTTAGATAAAACACCCTGTAACTCAGTAAGGAACCACATTTTATTTAAGTGTTTTAGGTTAAATCTTCGTATTTTGTGCTAAGGTTTTTCCAGTTACTATATGGACAATTATTAATGAAACACCCTGTATATTCCGAGCAACAGAAACTTTGCGGGAAAATAGATAAGCGAAGTATCCTAGATACAAAAGATAGTGCAAAGATAGAACCAGATTCAAAAAACTTTTGGTACAGAAGCTTGTTGATCATATGATGTTCGATTTGATTTCAATGGAGAAATACATTTTGTAAATTGGAACGATAAAAGTAATATTTGCAAATAATAACACGACTGATTGATATGGCTTCCATGATTTCTCTGAAAACAAGTCATTATGCCAAATATCATTTTTTTAGATTTTCGTCTATCTGTGTATAGCAGTTCTCTATCTAAACTTGACTCTTATTACAAGAAGAAGGAAAGTAGGAAGCTCGAGAATATAAAGGTATTTACGGAGGTAAAATTAATAATAATAATAATAATAATAATAAATGTCTTTGTTAATATTTACAAATTATAAAATAAGGATTTATAATATATTTGTAGGGCGAGATTGAGTTTGTATATTGCTGTCAAGAGACAACAACATTCATCTGCTCTTCCACCTAACCCCCAATGTTGCAATTCTTAGTCTAATTTAAATGATTTATAAAAAAGTATATATTATAATGAAGAAGTACTTACAGCTGTCAATAATGAATGTAAAGAAATATCTATAATTAATAGTAACTTAATAGTTCTTATAAGTTCTTATTAGTAGCAATTGGTACATATATTCTTAATATGTTACTGCTCACTAAACAAAAGCTCAAACATTTTTCTTTTAAACATTGTCCTGGAAATGATTCGAAAGCTATCACACAAATCGTTATAGTAGCTAACAATTGAAAAAGAAAATGAACGTCTAAAAAAATGTGTTGAATGGCTTGGTAAGGCGAGAGAATTTTTATGTCGAAGGTTAAGATTATGCACGTCAGTCCTATAAGTTATTCTATCATACAGGTATGGAGGCATTCTATCCCTAATGACTTTATGATAGAAGCATAAAGCATGTAGCAGAATTTTAAACAATGATTTTTGGAAAAAATTTGTAGGCTGTCTAAATCATAATTTATTGCTTGGACCGCCTAGCGCCTGTTCACATTCATCTAAAGTTTAGATGAATGTGAACAGGCTCAAAAATGGTAAAATGAAAATTGGCCTTTTAATATGAAAAGGTTCGCCACCCTTGATCTAAACTAAATGATATATAAAGCTGAGTATCGTCTGCGTAATAATGTTGAGAACAAGATAAAAAAGTAGAAGGAAAATTTGATATGTATATAGAGAATAACATTGGGCCTAATATAGAACCTTGAGGCACACCAGTCTTAACTCTTAAAAAAGTTGAAGAAGTTTGATTCAGTTTTACTGCTTGATATCTGTTAGAAAGATATAATTCTATTAAAGAAATTTCTCCAAATCCTAAACCAATATATTGTAAGGTTGATAATAATAAATCGTGATTATTGGTGTCAAAAGCTTTTGAATAGTCCAAAAGCATTAAAACTGATATTTTATTTTGATCATAGGCTCTATAAATGTCATCCGTAATATTTAATAAAGCAGATAAACAGCTGTGATTGGATCTAAAACCAGATTACGTAGGAGGAATTATGTTGTTATTATTTAAATGTTTTACTAATTGGATTTCGATTGCTTTTTCCAAAATTTTAGATAAGGTTGGTAATACACTTACAGGCCTTAGATAGTTTAAAGATTCGGAAACTTTTGTTTTGGGCAAAGGGTTAACATGTGCCCTTTTCCAATTATCGGGAAAAATTGGGTTCTCCAAGCAAAAGTTAATAACATGCGTGATGTATGGTAGAAGAAAGGGAATACATAACTGAAGCGTTAAAATATTAATACCATCGTAACCAGTAGCTTTACTCTCAATGTTGTTAATTATATGTAAAATATCAATTTCTGTGACTGACCTAAACAAGTGCCAACGTGAGAGAATCTATTACATTATTTTGGTAAAATAGTTTTGTATCAAAATCTCCATTCATTTTAGGTAAAACATCAATGAAATGTTTATTAATCTCGTTTTCAGTCCACGTGCCACTTATTTTTTGTACATTTTCACTGTATTTGTCCTCATTTGTCAAATGTTTTAAATCACTCCACATATATCTTTGATAGATTTCGCCTGCAAGTTTTTAAAATATGATTTTTTTTTCTCTTACAATTGTGGTTGATACTAAGTTACGTAACTGTTTATAATTTATCCATTGCTCGATATTCTTTGTTACTTTATACCCTGCAAATGCTCTATCTCTATCCAATATCATAGCTCTGATAGTGTCAGTCAACCATGGAGCATATTTCTTTGTGATTCTGAAAGTCCGAAAAGGGGCATGGATATCAAGCAAAGTAGTGATATTATCCGACAAAAATGCAACTTTACTATTTACATCTGTTAATTCGTATATTATTTTCCACGGTATGGATTTCAAATCTGATTTAAAGTGATCATAATTTAGTTGCTTGAAATTTCGACATGTAGTAAATTTAGTTTGGTTAGTTTTAACTTTACAGCCTAATTTTAACAACACCATTTCATGATCACTTATTTCCGGAATATGCACCACCTCCACAGAAAAAACTTTTTCCTCGGTAGAAGTGATTACATAATCCAGCAAGGTTGATGTTGAATCTGTGATCCCTGTTGCTTGGTTAACCACCTGCTTTAGTCCGAGTCCTTCTAGTACCTCTGTAACACACTGTGTGGAATAATTACCAACATCTAACAAAACAACATTGAAGTCGCCCAAACAAAGTATATGGTCGACCAATGACAGTGCAGAAGCCAAACACCAACAGCTAATGTTTCATTTTTTAAAAATAGTTTTATCCATATTTGCTCAATCTCATTAGTTGATGGTATCAGCTTATAGTTTAAGTTACATTTTAGGTAAACACCTACACCTCCACCCACAAGATTCCCACCTCTATCAACCCTTTCAAAGTTATAACCAGGTATACGCTCTGAGCTTCGCTGGTGTCGCTCCTAGCGGATTACTATTCAACTTTCACCGGTAATTTTTAAATTTATTATTTCATTGTTATCGGTTAATATTTACAACGCTAAAAAGTAATTAAATTGTAATAGATTTTTATAAGATTTTGCTAATAATTTTGACGTTCTATTGATAAAATATGAATTTCCTACTTCGGATACTTTCACAATTATCGTGTAGATGGCGCTAGATTAATTTATAATTAAATATTACGGAACATTAAAAAAACTTAAATTCAGTATTTAAAACGTAAGTATATTTAAGGTAAAAATATATACCACAGCTTTGACCAACTAATAGTTTTTATAATTAATGTTTTTAGTTTTAATTTTAAATTAATCACTTTGACATTTATTTCAAATTTCCGGTAAACGTTTACAGACTTGTCACTACTGGCGCTCGCGATTTTATAAATATCCCCTCTACGTACAAGCTCACAGCGTATACAAATATCTCTATTGGATATACGTTCATTTAACCATGTTTCACTTATAGCTAAGACATCCAAATCATTCTCCAGCACAACCCTTTTTACTTCTTTTAATTAGATGGGACAGAACACTTCATGGAGAAACGTGGAGAGCACATATACGCTGTGAGCTCGTACGTAGAGGGTATATTTACAAATTCGCGAGCGCCAGTAGTGGCAAGTCTGTAAACGTTTACCGGAAATTTGAAATAAATGTCAAAGTGATTAATTTAAAATTAAAACTAAAAACATTAATTATAAAAAATATTAGTTGGTCAAAGCTGTGGTATATATAGTCCTGTCGCCAGGGGGGGTACAACGGCCTTCTTAATTCAGATGGACTTACCCAAGTTTTTTTTATGTATTTTGACCCGTAGAACACGTATTTTTTGGGTAACAGTTAATCCGGATGTCGATAAGATTGTTATAAACAAAGAAGTTGAGGAATTACATAACAGCGATTTCTCGCAAAACAAAACATTTTTTTGTATTTTTTGGGTCATTCTAACCAAAAAATGTTCCTACAAGTTTTTTCGTAGGATGCATAGTTTTCGAGATAAACGCGGTTGAACTTCAAAAAATCGAAAAATTGCAATTTTTGAACCCGAATAACGTTTGAATAAAAAATAAAATAGCAATTCTGCTTACCGCCTTTAAAAGTTTAAGTCAAATTATATCTGTTTTGAATATTTGCATTGCTAAAAATTTATTTTTTGATTGTTAAAAAAAGCTATAAACACATAGTGTTTCCCGTGCCTAATACATGCGTTTTAATGCATGCTACTTAGAAATAGCCCCGCTTGCACTTTTACCTCCTCTACGTACTCATTCGATTTTGAATGAGAAATCATTGAAACATCACTCAAGCACTAGGTGTTTATAGCTTTGTTTTAACAATAAAATAATATATTTTTAGCAATACAAATAATTAAAACCGATATAATTTGACTTGAACTTTCAAATGCGGTAAGCAGAATTGCTATTTTATTTTTTAATCAAAAGTTTTTCGGGTTCAAAAATTCCAATTTTTCGATTTTTTGAAAGTTCAACCGCGTTTCTCTCGAAAACTATGCATTTTACGAAAAAATTTGTAGGAACATTTTTTGGTAAGAATGGCACAAAAAATACAAAAAAATGTTTTGTTTTGCGAGAAATCGCTGTTATGTGATTCCTCAACTTCTTGGTTTATAACAATCTTATCGACATCCGGATCAACTGTTACCCAAAAAATTCGTGTTCTACAGGTCAAAATACATAAAAAAAACTTGGGTAAGTCCATCTGAATACAGGAGGCCGTTGTACCCCCCCTGGCGACAGGACTAATATTTTTACCTTAAATATACTTACGTTTTAAATACTGAATTTGAGTTTTTTTAATGTTCCGTAATATGTAATTATAAATTAATCTAGCGCCATCTACACGATAATTGTGAAAGTATCCGAAGTAGGAAATTCATATTTTATCAATAGAACGTCTAAATGATTAGCAAAATCTTAAAAAATCGATTACAATTTAATTACTTTTTTGCGTTGTAAATATTCAGCGATAACAATTAAATAATAAATTTAAAAATTACGGGTGAAAGTTGAATTAGTAGTCCGCTAGGAGCGACACCAGCGAAGCTCAGAGCGTCACGAGAAAATTGTCAAACCACTAATCTATTGTGTAAAATGTACTATAACATTGTGCAAAAATTGTTTTATACAATATTATAAAACATAAACTTAGTTTTATTAAAATGCAAATAAAAATGTTAATTTCCATAACTGTTTAATAGTCTGAGCAGATTATCGGAGAATAGGCCATTTTTGGGAAAAGTTATTTACCAGCAATTTTATTGCTGGAATGGAATCTTATGATTGTATATATTAATAATATAGGTATGCAATGCAAAGTCCGCAGATAGTGTGCTACTTTTTTATGAACAAAATGGAGCCCGAAAATCGTGTTTTTTTCAATTTTTGTTCTATAACTCCAAAGCTTTTAATTTTACACCAAAAACACTCAAATAGAAATTCACCGTAATTTAATTCTGAATAGAGACGCGTTTTCCCGATTCACTTCGACGAAAATTTTCCCCGGAAAATGCGGGTATTTCCAACCAAATCTTTAATTTTCAACTAAAATTTTAGATAAGTAATTGTTTATCAACAATTAAATAACTTGGTAATATAAAAGCTTTTTTCGTATGCATTATAATTCCAAAAGCCGATGGAAATTGAATGAATAGTTTAGCAACAATTGAATTGTTAATTAAAAATTTAACGTCGCTATAATAACCACAATAATTATCATACATAAGAATAACTATGATTTTTTTTCATTCTTTGTCTATGATTAAACCCTATATGATTAAACTCTATCGAATGTTCCACGTATATTTTGGACAGAGGTTACCGTAATAAAATTAGTTCAAATTTAGCAAGTTAATTGTATTCTAACAAAGTCGTTTCAGGAAAACAACTAAAAAATCCGGACAATACCATTTTCAAGCCTTCTACTTTAAAATGTACAATATGTCTAAATTGCCATTGGAAGTGGAGCATATAAGCCAAACGTGTGGAAGAATGCGAATAAAAAATAAAAAAATATGAAAAAAAATTTTTAAGAAACGCTTTTCTTTAGTTACGAGTGACTCAAATTAAAAATATCTATTACATAAAAAAAATCAATTGAAAGGCAAAAAATAAAAAAAATTGAAAAAATCTAACACATTCGTCAAAGAAAAGCGTGGCGCGTGTTCATCGTATAAACGGTTTTTTTTTATTTTTTGCTTTTCAGTTGATTTTTTTATAATAGGTATTTTTAATTTTAGTCACTCGTAACTAAAGAAAAGCGTTTCTTAAAATTTTTTTTTCATATTTTTTTATTTTTTACTTTTTAGTCTTACACTTTTCAAACATTAAAATATACGTCATGTTTAAAATATGTATAAAACATAAGATGTACTAGCATGAAAAGTAGTCGGAATCGGCAAAAAATTTGAAAATTTATTGTTTATTAATGAAGCATAACGTAAACAATTAACGCAAAAAGTGAAATTATGTATTGTTCATATCATTAGCTATACAATCCGTAAAAGTTTCAAGTTTTTACATTGTAAATTTAAGCAAGTTTAATTGAAGCGTTTTCCATTAAAATTGTTTTTTTTTATTTAAACAATTAATAAACATGAAACATTTTCTTATTGACTATCCGTGTATTGTTCCCGCAAATGCATATGTCTGCAAATTTTCATTCATTTGCATTGAAGAAAAGGCAGTCAAATTAACGTCTAAAAATTTGACGCAAATTATTGAACTAAAAAAAAGCGTTTAATAAAATTCGTTTTAATTTAAAAAAAGGTACAGGCTTTTTAATACTTAATAAATTTATAGCGTCAATATTCGATAGACTTAGTACATATTTTTAAAATAAGCGGAAAATTCCAAAAAGTTTTATTTTCAAATTTACCAGCGCAAATACAAAAATTAATGATTATTTATTACAAAAAGGGTCATTCGGATGTTATTATTTTTATGTGCTACCCAAAATTAAAATAAAAACATTGAAATTGTTCCAATACTAACATAGATATTGCAAACAATTTTTCAAGAGTTTTCAGTTGGCCGCTAGAAAAATCATTATTTTTTCAAATATTCTACAATTTTTACTATATCTTTAATAGATCAGTAAGGAGTTGCGAAAAACGTCTATTTTTGGATGTGAGAGGTGGCATTCAGATTTTTGCAGATAAAGTTAGGTGACACCTTCAGTAATAATAATTGACTTTTGCTACTTCTCAAATATGCCCGGAACATTAATAAAAAAATTAAAATATTTAAAAATTTCGTAAACATCGATTTTTTCCTATTTTCTTTGCTTATAACCTTAAAACGATTCGTTTTGGAACAAAGTTGTAGAGAAATAAAATAAAGAAAATTGAATTTTGTATGATATACGACTGGTAAAAAATGTCTTAAGGTATTACCTTTTCTGAAATATAGCAATAAATACAAAATAAGGAGGCAAAATAAGTCTGTTGTTATTCAATATTTTTTAACCACTTTGGTGGAACTTAGAACCTCAGTAATTCGCTTAGGAAATTCTTTGTAACATACAGCAATGTTTTAAATTTATAAAGAATTTTTTGGCTTATAAACAAATAGCTTTGTTTAATAATAAAAAAATTAATTTCTAGCAATGCAAATAATTAAAACCGGTATAATTTGACTTAAACTTTCAAATGCTGTCAGCAGAATTGCTATTTTATTTTTTAATCAAACGTTATTCGCGTTCAAAAATTGCAATTTCTCGAGTTTTTGAAAGTTCCACCGCGTTTATCTCGAAAACTATGCATCCTACGAAAAAACTTGTAAGACCATTTTTTGCTTAGAATTACCCAAGAAATACAAAAAAAAATGTTTTTTTTTGCGAAAAATCGATTTTATGTAGTTCCTCAAGTTCTTTTTTTATAACAATCTTATCGACATCCGGATCAACTGTTACCCAAAAAATTCGTGTTCTACGGGTGAAAATACATAAAAAAAACTTGGGTAAGTCCATCTAAATAAAGGAGCTTGTAGCACCCCCTCCTGGCCACAGCACTAATTTATTTATAAGACAAAAAATTGTGTATAAATTTAAAACATTGCTGAGGCTACTTAAATAATCCGATTTCAATTCTGTAAAGTGCATTAGATAGGTGGAGTACTTCTTTATATGTAAAAAAATTGACAAATCTTTGTATGTTCTAGTTTTGGGCACGAACACGAATATTAAAAAAGCATTTCAAAATTAATTTTAAATCTCTGTGAAGTTACTAAAAAAACAAGTTATAAACAAATTACAATAATTATCAAACGCCATTTTGGATGATAGTTTCATTGAAATTTGTGTGCAATTGAAAAAATAGCATATTCAATAAACAAATTAGTCATCTCATAAACTAATTAGTATTTTTCAATCAATTGTTTTTCCTTTATATAACGCAACTTCTTATGCAAAATAAAATATATAATAGTGCTTATGTATAATGCAAATAATGATTTTTTTCCAAATTTGTCTCCAAGCTCTATTTATAATTATTTAAATAGGTTAAGCGCCAAATCTAATTTAGTAAGTCTTTGGCTTTTTCCTTCAACTTTGCAGAAAAAAATCATAAAATCCATCATAAAAACATGATTTATCGCAGCAGTTGAAAAAGTAAATTGTGTGCAAGAATTATACATTTTTCATTATTTAAACAATGATCCCTTTATACCTATAAATCATATTCTTTCTTGAAGATATCTTATGTTTTCACCTAAATTTATTTTATTTGGTCAGGTTATGACTGTCAGATAAAACTACACTTTTCACAAACCTTTTATATTTAGCACTGTAGACAACAAACCACTGAAGAATTTGTGTGTATTTTTATTTAATATCTCTGTAGTTCAACAACAATAATTAATCTTATTAAGGGGGTAGGCGCAAAATCTTGGTCCAGTGCTATTTAAATGCATTCGTTTTTTTCGAATCCTGAGAAAACTAATAAGTATTTTTAAAAATTTAAACGCAGAATGAAAGATTACATTATTATCGACGGCCGAAAGTCCCTGAAAACCGCTATAATGTTTATTTCAATAAGTTACAGGCGTGAAAAAGAAGAGAAAATTGAGTGTGATTTTTAGGCCCTCAGTAATAATGTACTTGTTCATTCTGCGTTAAAATTTTTTAAAAATATTCATTAGTTTTTTCAGGATTAAAAAAAAAGAATGCATTTAAAAAGGATTGGCCAGAAATTTTGTGCCTACGCTCTTAAAGAAGAAAACTAACTATTATATCGTATTGATTTAAAAGCAATTTCTAATTACTGTGTAATAGAAAAATATGGAGTTAAAACTGAAAAGCACTTAAATACTTACATGCGTGCGTTTGGTAGCTGAATAACAATATAACGAAAGTCAATCTAAACATTACGCGCCACTTTTATACACATATTCGACTATGTAGAAAATACCAAGTTCCATTCACTATGCGTATACATACTATCTCATAAGGAACATTACTCTCGAGAGAATTTGCCAAGGATTTACTAGGTTCGCACTTTCAACTATTCTACTAATGGTTAAAAATGGTCTTTCAATTCGTTATATATTTTTTTATTAGGCTTTTAACATTGGCTTTGTTCAACTTTCGTTAAGAGATACATGTCTTCACGCACATATCAGTAACAAACGTATGCAGCAACCGTCGCTGCAAATACAGTATTTCATAAGACACCAAAAGATATAATTAACTTGGTTACTGAATGCAACTAATAATTGTTTTTAATTGCAGTAAACAAACGTGGTATGTTCAAATAAAGTGGACAATTAAAAATATTTAAAATAAATTAAAACTTTATTAAAAATCTTAAAAGAAATAAAACAACTTAGATGGTCTGGTAACTCATTTCCTTTTAAATGAAAAACATTCATTCACTCATTAAGCCTTATAATCCCTAGGGATTATACCTAACGCCGTGGTGTTCAGAATCCTATTCTTTGGTAATGTGCATTACTCCTATTTGTCATGTATAGCTTGTTGATTTTGTGTCTTTGGTAGTATTTGCTGGTGTCGTGACTCTTTTCAATTTTTTCCTGTCCTTGCACTGAACTTTCCAGTCTTTCCACCAATGAACATTCATTGCTCTTATATCATCGTCTACCTACATCATCCAGCTATCTTCTTCTAGGCCTTCTTGTGTCCAGTTAGTTGTGTAGTGTGGTACTGTCCAGTTAGTTACCCTTCTCAACATATCTGAGTGTGAGGGTCTTCGTATATGTACTCCATTCTAAGCGAAGAGATTTTATGTATCTGACTATATTTTCTCTATTTAATTATTCTTCAATTTCATCATTTGTTTTCATTCCTATTGCTCCCTCTCTTGCCACATTGTGGCTCAGTATCATTCTCATTATTGTTCCTCTTTCTTGCTAATCGTCGTTGTTTTCATCCAATATGTAACAACAGGTCTTATTAAGGTACCATATAGATTCATCTTTGTTCTCTAACTTGAGGCTTGCTTCTCAGCCGATTTCTGTCCATTCCATATGTTTTTTGCATTTAAGAATGTTTTTCTCTGTTCTCTCTTTTCTGGCTTTCCCTATTGTTATTCCCAAGTACCTATAGGTGGATACAGTTTCACATTTATGGCTCTGTGTTATTAGATATTTCTCAGTTGACGTGTCGTACTTCTCTATCGTCATGCATTTTGCTGGTTTATTTGTGGTCTTATTCTCATTGCTTCCTCATCTAATTTTTCAACTGCTTTTATAAGTGTCATCTGCAAGATCATCTGCACATGCTATTACTTGAAGTTAATCTGTAATAATAATTTTGTTTGCAAAGCTTGTCCTCCTTGTTATTGCTTCCAATATCAGGCTAAACAGTGTCTGGGAGATAGAGTAACCTTGTTTCACATCTGTGTTTACTTTGATCTCCTTAGAAGGTGTTCTATTGAAACTTTAATCTTTGCTGTGGTGTTCTTTAGGCTTACTGTTAGCGTATGTCTTAATTTTCCTGGGATTCCAATTTGCTCTAATTCTTTCATAATTTTCGTCCAATTAATTGTATGAAAAGCGCTTTTTTAATATGAATGGGTCATTCCATTTCAAATGACTAAATTTTGTAGCAAAAAAAAATTTGGACCTCCGATTTGTCTGAAAATTGGTATATAGCTTCTGCGGGACGTAAAAATAAGATATTTAAGGTCAAAAAATCTTCTTCTTCTTTTTTTCTCAAAATGTTATTTTATGCGATTTTACAGTGATTTGGTGTTTATTTATACAAATTTGCATTTTCTATCGTAAAGTATCAATGGAAAACATAATATTTTAATAGAAGGGACTCAAGAATGTCATTATATGGCATTATAACAAGTTACTTTGATTCAAAACAAGCTTTTGATCAAATTTTATAGTGTAGAAAACGTTAAAATACCGTTTTTTACATTTTTCTCCATTCCCAAAATAAATCGTAGTCGATTTGGCTGAAAATTTGCCCACAGATAGACAAAACATAGGACTTTAAGTGGTGAGAAGGATTTGAATTATGTTACAATACCAAAAAAGTTACATGCAATATTATAGTCAAAAATATAGGCGTCTACTGTAAGTACAATTAACTCGAAAATATCGACCTCATGACAAAAATTGTTAAAAAGAAATTGTAATAATTGTAAATACGATTTATTTGGAACAATTTTAGTTCCTACCGTTTTTGTCGAAAAGTTAAAAATATCGGAGATATTGAGCAAAATAAGTTCTCCTTTAAAATCAAGATGGCGGGCTAGCTCAACGGAGGAATTCATTCGTGATTTTAAATTTAGGCTACTACTGACTCCCCTAAAGATCAAAAAAATAAAATTTTGGGCAGCTCGGCATTCAAGGTCAAATGCTATCCCGACTGGACTAATATATACTTTTGAGTCTTATATTACTGCATGTAACTTTTTTGGTATTGTAATATAATTCAAATCCTTCTAACCACTTAACGTCCTATCTCTTGGCTATCTGTGGGAAAATTTTCAGCCAAATCGATGATGATGTATTTTGGGAATGGAGGAAAATGTAAAAAATAGTATTTTAACGTTTTTTACACTATAAAATTTGATCAAAAACTTGTTTTGCTTCAAAATAACTTGTTATAATGCCATATAATGACATTTTTGAGTCATTTCTATTAAAATATTATGTTTTTCATTGATACTTAACTACAGAAAACGCAAATTTGTTTGAATAAACACCAAATCACTGTAAAATCGCATAAAATAACATTTTCAGAAAAAAAGAAGAAGAAGATTTTTTGACCTTAAATATCTTATTTTTACGTCCCGCAGAAGCTATATACCAATTTTCAGACAAATCGGAGATCCAAAATTTTTTGCCTGAGTGATTTGACATGGAATGTACCGAATATTATAGTCAGATAACGAAATAGTTGTCAGTGACTCATTTCGAAGTTCGTGGATTATTACGGAGTTTGAGGAGAAAGAGGAGTAAGTGTTCAGTGGCGTGTAAAATTATACTATTTTAGGTGTAAAAGACTAAGTTTTAAATCTAATAGCACATAAAACAACACCAAAAAATGTTGTTCCACATCCTACCAGACTGAAAACAATGGGAACCTTCTCTGGTAACATCTCCAAAGCTTCTACAATTTGCAAGCCATAACAGATGCTGAGACTAGGAAGACGAGGGAATTTTACAATTTATAATTCACGTCCCATCTCCTAGTAAAGAGTCTCAACCTCTGTCAAATCTACTTCAAAATCAGACGAATATTTATTTATATATTTATGTATTTGTATTTATAATGTATTAAATAATATAGAAAAACTCTTGTTTTTAATTTTTTTATTTATTTCCTAGGCTTCTAGACCTCTCTGACTCAGTTTTTAACTAATAAAAATGATTTATTTTATTATCAAATTATATTATTGCTCGATACAAATGTAAATATAATGAAAAATAATTTTGTCCACCTAGCTTGTTTTGTTCGAATCGACACACTGTGCGTTTGACTGAACAGTTAGGAACTTCTAGGTTTGGCTAAAAATACTCTTGACAAAGGCCGAAAATTTAGTTTTTTTCGGGGTTTGACCAAATGCTTTGTCAAACTATTCAGTTTATCTAGGATAAACTAGATATTTGTCCTTAGAGGTGAATGAATCGAGTACTCTTTCACGTTGCTATCGAACTTTTGACATTTCTTAATTTTTCTCGAAAACCCCTTCACAGAAAAATCATAACTATTTTATTAAAATTTGTCATAATAACTAAAACAATTTTATAACTCGTCGTGAGATTGGACTTATTGCAACAACTATTACAAAATATAACAGGTTAAAATATTAAAATGGAAACACGTATTATACTTTAAACAACCATTAAAATAACAGAAAACAATTATAACAAATCATAATAGCACTCTAATGACTGTAAGAGACTATATTTTTTCTTCTTAAACTTTGCGGTGTATTTGCTCATATTGGCTGTTGTAATGTGAATTAATTATTTGCAAAGTAGAATGGTACAAATTTTTTATTTATCAGTATTTAGTTTTTTGATATTCATTAAAGGAATATACAGGGTGTAACAAAAATACAGGTTATAAATTAAGTCACATATTCTGGGACCAAAAATAGTTCGAATGAACCTAACTTACATTAGTAGATACAAATACGCACATAAAAAAAGTTACAGCCCTTTGAAATTACAAAATGAAAATCGATTTTTTCGAATATATCGAAAACTATTAAAGATTTTTTTATTGAAAATGGACATGTGGCATTCTTATGGCAGGAACATCTTAAAGAAAAATTATAGTGAAATTTGTGCGTCCCATAAAAATTTTATGGGGGGGTTTCGTTCCCTTAACCCCTCCCCCCCAAACTTTTGTGTACGTTCCAATTAAATTATTATTGTGGTACCATTAGTTACATTCAATGTCATTAACACTTTTTTGCCTCTTAGTATTTTTTCGATAAGGCAGTTTTTATCGAGTTGCGGCTTCTTTTTAATATGTTTACATAAAAAAGTATGGGGGTTTTGTTCATTTAAACCCCCAAATGTTTGTGCACGTTCCAATTAAACTATTAATGCGGTACCATTAGTTAAACACAGTGTTTTTAAAACTTTTTGTCTCTTTGTATTTTTTTCGATAAGGAACTTTTTATCGAGATGTAGCTTCTTTTTTAATATGGTTCAAAATATACCTAAAATATAAATCATAAATAAATTTTCATATTATTACTAAGTCTCCATAATATTACAAATAAATCACCATAAATACAAATATGTGGTATATTTGAAAAATATTCTAAATATCTCGATAAAATCTGACTTTTCGTAAAAGTACTAAGAGAGGCAAAAAAGTTTTTAAAATATGGTGTTTAACTAATGGTACTACAGTAATAATTAAATTGGGACTCACACAAAAGTTTGGGGGGGGTTTAAAGGAACAAAACCCCCATAAAATTTTTATGTGGTCTCCAAATTTTACTATAATTTTTTCTTAAGATACTACTGCCATAAGAACGCCACATGCCCATTTTTAATAAAAAATCTCTAATAGTTTTCGATATATTGGAAAGAATCGATGTTCATTTTGTAAATTCAAAAAGCTGTAACTTTTTTTATGTGCACATTTGTACAAAGGTAAGTTAGGTTTAATCGTTGATTGAAATATTAATATATCAATCCACGGTTCAATCGAACTATTTTTGGTCCCAGAATATGTGATTAAATTTATGACCTGTATTTTTGCTGCACTGTATATCTTGGGTAATAATTTCTATCTATGGTTATAGGTAGAAATTATTACCCAAATTCAAAGATATAATGTAGCTGGAAAAGAAATGGAGCAAGTCAGGCAGTTTAAATCCTTAAGTTGTCTGCTAAGAAATGACACTGCGATTGAAATAAAGAGCAATGTATAACAAGCCAGAAATGCTTTTTTGAAACTTCGTAAATATCTTAATGATCGCAAGTTCGATTTCAACCTGAGATACAAGATAATAAAGTGTTACGTTTGTACGCTTGTTTTGTTGTATGAAACACAAGCATGGACATTAAAAGTCAGATCCATTAACACGTTCGCTGAGTATATTTTTTAAGTACTTCTCCCACAACCTGAAATAATTTTTGTAATGTAACGTTAGGCGGGCCATTCATGATCTGATTTGTAGTACCTCTAGTGGTACGACTTTCGATGTTGGATCTAAAATGAGGCCGTGAATGGGGCGGTTGGATTAGTGGTACCACTAGTAATAAGACTAGTGGTACCAGTAGTGGTATTACTAAGAAAGTTGGAGCGTGAAAGCTGGTGTTGGTTGTTGGATTAAAAATTTCCACTACACTGCGAGTCATAAGTTATTAACTTAAAGGATATAGAAAATGTATGCTCATTTTTATAGTTGATTTTTTCGTGAACGGATTAACGAATTTCGCAAATTTTTTTTAATATCTTAGATATTTCTTTAGTATTTACACAATTGTGCAAAGATTTAATTCAAATTCTTTTTCGGGTTAATTAAATTTTTTATACCGGGTGGAAGAAAAGTAATGTTTTTCTTATGTTAAGTTTGAAACACCCTGTAGGGGGAACGAGGTACAACTCTGTGTATAGATCGGAATCGTATTGTAGTCTTATGTTTTGTGAAGATTTTGTTTTTTGAATCTCCCTGATATTTTTAGCTTTTTAAACATAAAGAAAATAACAAAGAAAATAGGTGGTTTTACTCCTTAACATGTATTTTAACTGAAACAAAACTAAATTAACAATAAAAAATAACATAAGAGAGACGAGATTGTTTAATGGAGGCTCTATGATGTTTTGGGGTGGAATTTCCCTGAAAGTAATACGGATTCGGTGTCTACCTGGAGGCTATTTAAATATCGAGAGGTACATTATACATATTCTTTTTCTTTGAACACTCTTTTTCTTTCGCACTATATACAGGGTGAGGCAGATAGCTGGCCTATTAGAAATATCTCGAGAACTAAAAGCAACAGAATCATGAAAATTGGAATACAGGGGTTTTGAAGGACGATCTATTAAATGAAAATATTTTCATCTCATTGCAACTTCCGGTTATACCGGAAGTTGCTTATAACTTCGTTTTTTTTAATGGGACACCCTGTATATTTTTACATTTTTGGATTCTCTTCGATGTCTTCTTTCTTAAAATATGAGGATTTGTAATGTTATACAGGGTATTTTAAAATATAATTACGTTTGTTTATTAATTTCGTAGCAATATTCACACCCTGTGGAATTGTAGTAGTTTGACAACTAAAACTCTACTTACGTTCAAATGATTTTAAATATAGCTTACTATTCTTAAGAATCATTAGTATAGCTAAATTTTTAATTTTAGTATACAGGGTTGGTCGAAACTCGGAATGAGTATTTTCTGAGTTTTCTTAAATGGAACACCCTGTATTTTAGTATTGTAATGAAATGATATTTTATGGTACTTTTTTATTTCTTAAGCATTCCCTATACCTAACTGCTTTAATTTGTGCTTAATTGTTAGTCGCACCAACAATCTTAACTACGTAGCTATTTTGATAGCTAAACCATTATTGGTAATTTTAAGGATCAGTCTGGATTAATATGTATTTATTTCTGAAAAATTGTTTGTGATTGAATGTTTTCATGGCCAACCTAATAAAATTTTACGTATTTTTTGTTGCAATTAATGTTTAGCTTGAATCACCAATAACTCACAAATTAAAGCAGTTAGATATAGGGAATACTTATAAAATAAAAAAGTACTATAAAATATCATTTTATTACAATACTAAAATACAGGGTGTTCTATTTAAGAAAACTCAGAAAATATTCATTCCGAGTTTCGACCAACCCTGTATACTAATATTTCAAAATTAGCTATACTAATGATTTTTAACAATAATAGACTATATTAAAAATCACTTGAACGTAAGCAGAGTTT
Organism: Diabrotica virgifera virgifera; assembly: GCF_917563875.1. Taxonomy (NCBI): domain Eukaryota; kingdom Metazoa; phylum Arthropoda; class Insecta; order Coleoptera; family Chrysomelidae; genus Diabrotica; species Diabrotica virgifera. The sequence continues at coordinate 57,124,289 of NC_065450.1, read as the reverse complement.
TTAATGTCAAACTATTACAATTCTACAGGGTGTGAATATTGCTACGAAATTAATAAAAAACGTAAATATTTTTTAAAATACCCTGTATAATATTACAAAATCTCATATTTTAAGAAAGAAGATATTGAGGAGAATCCAAAAATGTAAAAATATACAGGGTATCTCATTTAAAAAAACCAAGTTATAAGCAACTTCCGGTATAACCGGAAGTTGCAAAGAGATGAAAATATTTTCATTTAATAGATCATCCCTCAAAACCCCTTCATTCCAATTTTCATGATTCTGTTGCCTTTAGTTCTCGAGATATTTCTAATAGGCCTGTTATCTGCCTCACCCTATATAGGAAATAATTTTGTCTTAGTGGTATGATAAGACATGACCTCCTCGCGTATCGCAGTCGTCAGTTAAAACACATGTTAAAAATGAAACCGTCTAGTTTCTTAAGGATTTTATTAAAAATATCAGAGAAATTAAAAAAATTAATGGTTTACAAAAGATAAGACTACAATATTGTTATGATCTGCTTTTTATTAATTTTATATTAATTATTATTTATTTGATTAATTATTTAATTGTCGCAAATCAAACATAAAAATTGAATAAAAAATCGCAGGGTGCCTTTTTATACTATTAAAAAAAATCCAAATTATCTCACGTTATACTTATCTTCTCTCGTGGGTTCAGTATCTCTTGGTTGATCCTAATCGGGATAAAATAGGGAAAAGAAATAAAGCAAAATATTAAAATACAAATACAGAATTGTCTTTTATTTATCAAAATCAATACTCTGAAATCTATCGAATCTAAAAACCTGTGGACACAGATGTCCGAATGAAGTTTTTACCACTTAAATTTATTATAGTTAAAAAAAACAATTTTTCGGTTTGTTCCCGATGACTTTGGTAAAACAAACTAAACAAAACAAATTTATGTATTCGCAAGATTACCTATATTTACTATTTACTTTTTGAAATATTGGAATTTTAATTCATATGCTTTTTACTCAAAAATTTTGTTTCCGAGCATAAAAAACTCTTTCACATAAATTGACTGACCTTTTGCTTCACTCACTCTGATGTCTTCTCGTGACCCAAAACAGCTCTTCCTCGTTGACTATGTTAAAGGCTACTCATCAAAGCCCTTTTCCGTTGTCCAGCTTCAAAACTATCAGCATACCAGCACCAATTCTCCAACAAGCCGGGTCTCTTTTGACACGTACTCGATTCAAACAGAACTCCAAAAATTCTCTGCTCTCCTTCTCACAATAATACAGAATCAAAGAGGTATTTCGTCTCAATTTGATCTTCTCTCGTTCCACTTTTCAACACTATTCTCCACTATCAAACAGCCACTGGTATCTGGTAACTATCTATCCACTAACAACGTCGAACCGCTCCCTAGCGATGCCAAAAAACATAATGACTTCTTTTTCAAACTCTCTCAATCATCCAATCCATTTTTCCCCTTCCACATTCTAAGAATCAGAAACATCGACTTTTTCATTCGACAAACAAAACAGTCACCCTCAAAATTATTCCGATCATCCTAATTACTTTCTGAGAACTATCTAATATTTACTCGTGTTGAAACAAAGATACTAAAATTCCAAACTTTCTCCATAAAACCACTTTTCTAGAAATTGATAATTACTTCTAAACTAAACAATCTTTTTCCATTTTAAATCTAAATACATCGTTATTTTCACTTTAATTATTCACAAAAGTCTTTAATGGTTCATCGGAAAGCTCATTAAAAGAGAAATCTACTTACATCCAAACTACATTCTAATAAATATTTATAGCTCAATATACAGGGTGTATCAAATTTATGTGCCCGCGTTATTTAAAAAAAATTTAATTTAATTTTTATTTTGCTTTTGATTGATAAAATGCAAACACAATAATATAATATCAATGCATAACCACCATTTTACCCTTTCCTCCCTAAAGGGTGTCTCAAACTTTTGTTTCGGTTGAAACACATGGCAAACTACAAAACCGTTTATTTTCTTTGTTTCTAAAGATATCAGGCACATTCAAAAAACAAAATGTTCAAAAAATATAAGACTATAACACGATTCCGATGCATACTCATTCATTATTGTACCTCGTTCTCCCTACAGGGTGTTTCAAACTTATCATAAGAAAAACATTTCTTTTCCTCCACCCGGTATAAGTACAAAAAAGAAGTTTAAGTAAATATTTGCACAACTGTGTTAATACTGAAGAAATATCTAAAATAGTAAAAAATTAGCGGGACTAGTTAATCCGTTCACGAAAAAATCAACTATGAAAATGAGCATAAATTTTCTATATCCCTAACTTATGCCTCGCAGTATATTACGTATGGGATGTCTACAAGTTTCTTTACGCAAACATTCCTAGTTTGCAAATACTTAATAGAAAATAAACGTTTACAAAAATTACCCTTATTAAAATACACAATTCTTTATTATCTACTTTTTTTGGGATCAATCATTTTCCTTTCTGTAAATAAATACCAGTTTCCTATTAATCTAAAACTATTTTCTTTTGGCATCTTATGCAAATTTACTATTTGAATTGGGAATAAGCCACGATATTAGTCATACATTAAATTTATTGATGTTTCGACTTCCACTTCGGAACATTTTGATAACGATTTCAGACGTAGAAGTCGAAATGTCAAATAAATTTAATTTCTAACTAACATTGTAATTTATTCCCAATTAAAATGGTAAATTTGCTACGATACCGCACTGTAACTAGTATTTCCTCCGTGTATACAATTTGCTTACAACATCAGCTCCAAACAAAATCTCAATTGGTACATCGCTGAGCAAAGATCCCTAGGTTCGCAAATAAATAATAGAAAATAACTTTTAATGGCACGAAAAATTGCTACTATTAAAAATACACGATACACCTACACATAGCGTAAATCCCAGTAGAACAAGTTTCTTTCTAAAATAGAATATAACTACCCTACATCTTAAAAAGTCGTAAAAATTACAAGAGTCGTAAAAATTAATTAGTCCATATCAGCCCAAGGCAAATGCTTAAGAAACGAAACTTATGGCATGCTTAATTATGAAACCTCAACTCATGTACCCAATTTTTAAAAACACAAATCCTCCGAATTATATTTTGCATAGACTTTACTCGATACATTTTTTAGTGTACACCACCGTGAAAACAGGTGACTGAAAGGTAAGACCTTTGTTGGCGGCTAGAAAGATAAGGGGCATGAATGGTGCCGAATATCCAACTAGTAATACCACTAGTAATACCACTAGAGGTACCACAAATCAGATCGTGAATGGCCCGCATAAGTGAGCACTTGTCTCTCATCAGCGATGTCAGTACGGGAGAGGGAAACCGAATGTCACCGATGAGCAGCATACGCATCGAACATGTTAATAAGCTTGAAGTTTTTGAAATGTGAAGCCTGATCCGAAAGCTTAGAATATCATGAAAGGAGAGAGTCAGAAATAAAGAAGCACTGGCGAAGCGTCCATGTAACCATTGTTACCATTGGTAACAGTTAAAATTTGCAAATAAATATTTTATGACTACTATGAAATAATTCCATTTGTATTTTTTAAAAATAGAAATATTTATTAATAGTATCTACCTAATTCAGTAAAATAGCCAACTAGAAGCACGAAAATATCAGCGAGTTTATGTAAAATCGGTTGCACGTTATTATAATAAGCCCTCACCACAGTGTATAGAGGTTCCCTCTTTATACTGTGCCCTTACCGTGCGCCGCGCCTTTACCACTTCTGTGAGTGGCAACGATGGTAGGATATTTATATAGGTCAGAACTGGATCGTCTCTGAAAATTTTGCGGGCACGATGGTTCTGAAGCCGCTGTGGATTAGTATTCGTGTTACCAAATTTTAATTTGGTGACACAGCTAGGTAAGGGCCGGTAGGTACTTTAGCCGATTAGCTAACCGGGACATACAGTAATATTCTATCGGGACAGAAAATACTGACCGTAAGAATATCAGACTTAATAAATGTAATTTTAATTATTATTATAATTATAAGTAATAATTATAATTCCAATTATGAAGTCTGTTATTCTTAGGGCTGGTATTTTTTCGATTAATCTCTGGTTAGTTAACATGTACAGATAACATATCTATACCTTTTTATCCTATATAAATCATATTAATCGATTTTGATTACTTGTCGAAATATATTAATTAACAACAACATTATTATATGACATATAATAATATTGATTATACAGTAAATTGTAGTGTATAATCAATTAAACAAAAATTATTTAATATTTTAGGCTAAAAATGACAAATGAATGTACTAATTGGTATACTAATTATACAATTTGGATTTTCTAATAAAGTATAAAGGTGATATAATACATATTTTACCTAAAAACAACAAATATGTTTTTAAAATAAAAAGGAAAAGATTCCTCTCATTGGCTGTATACCATAATAAAAAACTTACTAATGAAGTAAAAACCTCACGTGCAGGTAGATGGTATATAATTTATTAAAAATTTTTTTCTAAAATGATCCAAAATGGATAAAATCACACAAACGTTTTCGGACCAATCAGTCCATCATCAGGTGGTAGAAACTTTAGATCCAAAGTAGTTGGAACTAGCTACATATTCAGGTCAAAAGACCTTAATATTATAATAATTATGCCATTTGGGCTACAAAAATGTCGACAATAAGTCGATGTCACAAGAAATTAAAATGCAGCGGTATTACAGAGTGGTCTTCATCTTGGCTTCAAACTGACAGACTCTGTCTGTCTTTATTACTATTATATAAATATGTAATTTAGCCAAAAGTAGAGATGTTGAAAAAGTATCTATTCGTTACAAAGTACTCGTTACTTACGAATACCGAAAGTAACGATTACTGTATAGAGAGGCAACTCGTTACTTTAATTACTCTGATTACTTCGTTACTTCGTACCAATCGTATCCGAGCGAGTAACGGCTATTGTATCTACTTTGATTACTTTGATTACTTGGATTACTTTGATTACTCTGATTACTTCGTTACTTCGTAATAATCGTATCAGAGCGAGTAACGACTATTGTATCTACAACCAGTGCACTTGATTACTTTCTACCAATCGTATCCCACCGAGTAACGGACAGGACAGGTATTTTACGAGTGTTATCGAATATCGTTATCGGTATGAAGCGTTATAAGGATGTGAGGGCGAGGAGAAGATAGAAGATGAAACAGAGGGAGGTATAATGGTAAACGTAAAATATGTAATGTATGTCATTAACAAAGATCAAATGCGAGAATCCTATATTTTTATCTAGATCTATGTATATACCTACATAAAATACATACCTACTGAGAAATACGATTCTCGATATGATTACCGGTACTCAAATACAAAATTAATCATAGTAATCAAGTAACGAATACTGTAAATGATTACTTTATACAAAAGTAAAGACTTGTAACGAATACTCGAAAGTAACTAAATATAATCAACATCACTAGCCAGGAGGCATATTTTTGTTTCGTTATTTTAGTACACTAATAATGTTACCATTTTAGACAACTGTATATTTTTAAATTCTAAATATTGTTAAGGCATCAAATCAAGTTTTAGTATATTGTTAATTGTTGTGAAATTTTCTTAAGTAAATAGTATATAATTATTATGATTAATATATAATATTTAATTGGAGTATGCATTGTCTTCAGAATTATCATCTTGAACAATAAAAGTAAACAATTCGACTTGTACAACAGGAAAACTAGGACATGTTCTTTATGCACTCACAATAGTGTGGTGTTGTATGCCGTTTAAAATTATATTCATAAATAAATTTAATAAGAATATTACCTATTATATTTTTTATATTCGCACTGAAAATAAGCGAATCTGTTGAAAGAGTGTGTTCCAGTTTGTTATTCAATATATTTCTACCAGTGAATGAAAATTGTAAATTGTTTGACTTTGACTTTACTATTATCAAATGAAAGAAAAATGAATACAAATTATTATTATTCTTTTGTTGTATCGAAAACAAGACAATAAACCCCGCTTCTTGTTCTTATCTTAGACCTTGCATCTTGTACGATCTAAAGACAGTCGGATCTGTGAAATTGATTGCCAACTACATTTCTATCTTTTAACGGTTCTTTCTTATTGTTAAAATTTCATGGCTACTATGGCTAGTACCTCAATATCTCGTATTAGCATCCTTGTTTCAGTTTCCTTTCCGTTTTTCTGTTTTCTCCATCTTACAATATCCAGGATGTTAAATAGATGTTATGTTTAGATATATCTTATTTTAGTTATGGATCTCAAGGTTCTTATTTCGTAATCTCTAGGTATTGTTTTGTTTTTACTACATATATTCTTTTTCGATTCCATTGCGTATGTTTTTTATGTTGGAGAATCCTATTAATGCGTGTACCAAAATTAGTGCCTCAATCTCCACCTTACCAGTCTTTACATTCTTTATACATTAATAGACTTAGGCAAATATGCAAATAAAATAATAGTATGAAATATGCGCATATATGCAGTATTTTATGCAAAATATGCATATTTATCTAGAAAATATGCATGTAATAAAAAATATTTACAATATTTTTTTATTTACAAATATACTTACTATATTATAAATACATAACATATACAATTATTTTAATATATAAATATTATTTTGAATTGTGGTAACAATAGATTATATCAAATAATGTTCAAAATTTTCCAATAAAAACTTCTATCTGAATAGGTACATATATTTGTAAATAGAAAACTTCTTTCGGCATCTACTGATGTAACTGGGGCATTTTTCAAATTTACTATAACAGATGGTTCTAAATTAAGTGGTTCGGAGAATGTCCCAGCTAATACTTGAACCACTTTGCAATTTTGTAACCGATATTCAAATGACCGAGCCACATTTCTAACATTTTTGTAAGTCAATATTATTAAAAGCTTCTTTTACTCTATTTTTCATATCATCAAGCGTTGTTGGATGCTTCTGGTATACAAGGTTTTTTATATAGACCACTTGAAAAAAATCAATTTTGGAAGAACTGGAGCACCGTCGTATAAAAACCTCAACCGTCAAAAAATGTGGACCAATCACATAATCTCTAACAATATCACCTTAAACATTTATAGATCACCTAGTTTGAGTGTTAACAAAGTAGGGATTTCTTGATGCATATTAATGAAATTTAATATGAAAATTATATTATTAATAACTGCGGGTCACATTCTGCAATTAGGAATGTGTTACTAAAAACTTCTTGGCTTAGAATGCTGTTGATATAATAATCTAAAAACTATTAAATTAGTTGTATATTGTTTTGATTCTTTTTGATGTTTTGTGTGAGTTGTTTATTAAATAAAAATAATCTTGTATTTTATTATACACAAGATACCTATATTGTTTTTGTGGGAATTGTATGATTCTTGTATATTAGGGAAATATGATAATTCCTTAATATCACATTTATTGATACATTAATTGCATATTGCTATGGTTTATATTTTGTGTTAGTTATTTATTGAATAAAAATAATTTTGTTAAATTATCATTCAATACCAACTTATTTCTACTAGAAAAATTGAATGTATTCCCGAAAGTTGAAGAAAACTAAAAATATCTCCGAAAGTAATAAGTTTACATATAGGGAATGCTATATAAAAATGAAAGAGTACAATAAATACAATATTTTTGAATAATAAAATATAGGGTGATCCATTTAAAAAAATAGATAAAATCGTAATTTGGTTTTGTAGTTCACCCTGTATACAAACATTCGTCAATGATTTCAATTGGACTTAATTTAAAAACTACACTATATTGTTTATCTTACTACATAAAACAAATTATTGTCAATGAATTACTTCTTTATATACAGGGTGTTATTCTCATAGGGATTTCGAAATAAAAATGGTCATAACTTGTTTAATACTCTGTATAGTAATGCAAAACCCTATATTATTTGAACAAAAATTATGAGGAGAATATATGAAAAAATATATACGGTGTCCCATTTAAAAAATTATATATTTGATATACCACGCTGTTATTGATCACCCTGTAGAAATGGTCATATTTTCCAAGCGTGGAGAATATCATTGCCTACATTTTTTCTAAATAACTTTTTTCGATATTCTATACCGTAATGGAACTATCGACCGATCCCACACTAAAAACTCACCCTGTATGTAGATAGGTAAGTATATTTTACGTAAAAATATTTCGAAGTCTAATGCGAGTATATAAAGTAAGAGTGTCTTTGGCGCTCTATGAACTAAATAAAATAAGTCGGCTCTTGTTTCGCTTCACAACGAAATGATTATTTATTAGTATTATTTCGTACAAATACCTATGTTAACATAAGATTTTCACCCATTTTGGTTTATTTTTATAAATATCTATTTACTAATAACAAAATTGTTTTCTATTCCTTCCATTTAGCGCGCCTATGAGTTAATGTCACATTCAAGATATGTCAAACAATCCCGAAGCACTGTTGCCAAAGTTTCGCAGACCTTACGAAAAAAGGTATGATGCTATCTACCGAAGTTATATTGATGACGCGCTACTGTATGCTCTTAAATACAAACAAATAAAATACAGATAAATAAATGAATAAAATCATCTTGAAGTTTTTGCCCAATCCGGTAATTTAAGATTGGCTTCATTCAGCAAGATTATTAGAAATGGAGCTCTTACTAAATCCTCGAAGAATCTGTTTGTTTTCATTTTGGATTAATTAACACACGTGTTTTATTGCTTTATTCTAATTTTTCTGATAATAATTATTTAAATATTTATACACAAAATTTTAAAATAAAGTATTTTTAATTGCTATTTTTAATCTACCTTTAGTTTTTGGATATTGTAATTGTTGCGTGTTGTGGTTTTGTATTACTCATTTAAAATTTCCGAATTTATTCTCACATAACCAGTTTATTATTCAAATATTATTAGCGTTTTGTCTTTAATTTGGTATGCAGACCGGAAAGAAGTCGAAGATATAATTATCTCACATTGTGTCTTTTCAAGGTCGGTTATAATATTCGGTTAAGTAATGAGACAATTGACCGATACTATAAACAATAATTATTGATTACGAATTAGTTTAATATCTGGACTCGTTAATTTGTAAGTAGATCTGATTTTTTATAAAAAAATACCTTCAATTGATATCTTTAGGTCATCAATTTACAGGACAGTATTCAGGAGTACAAAAAATTAGTTCAAATAATAATCGATAATAAAAGTATTTTCTTTTTTGTAGGTAACTTTCGGCAAGACAGGGTATTCATAGTTTTAATAGTTTTTGGAACTAGTCTTAAACAAAAATAAGTCAAAATAGAAAACATAGTCATATTTATTCAGCTTAATATATTTCTTTATTTTGCTTTCATTTTTACTTATTGTGACTATTCCCACTCTTCCTAATCTTCTGTCTATAATTTGATAATTTTGCGAGATTTTTTGTGCGCTCTAACTAAAGGGTACCCCACGTCCAGCTAGGCAAAATGCCCTGACTCATTAATATTTCACTTAAAAATAAGACTCAGCGCAATTTTAAAGTAGCCACCACTTCCCCTACCCCTACCGCCTAAAACGTAACTTTTTAACTTTTATTATTTTTTTTCGCCGGGTTTCAATCAATTTAAAAATTTCAAAAAATTTATACGCGTAGTTAAGGCATTTACAAACTAGAATATTTTTTATAGACCCGTAGCTTGAGTGCACATAACCAGTGGCGTGCTGGTCATATAAATGAATCGGTGGAATCACCGAGAGGCCGCGGCCTCTTGAGGCCGGTGAAATAGGTTTCCACAAAAATTTTTCGATGTAACAAAAAAATATTTTTTTTATTTCTAATTGGATGTTAATTTTGCTAATAATATTAATAAAACTTTTAAAAAAATCAAATTTTTTTGATTGTGAAATGCAGTTTAAGTAAATGAATAAGACTCTATAGTCTATAATACATAAATAGATTGCTACAGATAATATTATTTATTTTCATACATACAAGTATATTTATGGTTTTCCAATTTCCTTCAAACATGTATGTACTCTGCAGAATTAAAAAATTGAAAAACGTCTTGCTCATTTTTGGCCGAATTATTGAAAGTATCTAAAAACGATTTGATCAAGACAAATCAAATCGTTTTATGATGATATAAGCACTCGACATCATTGCTGATAAATGGATTGTATTAAAATTGGATATTGCAAAATACTGAGAGTATACAAGATGGAGTTAATGTTGAATATGTTCAGCCTACAGAAAATATGAAGGATGATATTAATAATCCAAGTGATAATGCACATGAAATAACAAATGGCAATGTTGATATCGTGAAAACCTCACCTCCCTGTGGTATTTAAAAGTGTAAAAATTGTATAGCTTGCTGTTACGCTGTTTTGCTTAAGTACAACTTATATCAGTGCGTGCTTATCCAAATTTAAATAGTATAATATAATGCATTTATTAACTCTTTCAGTGACACAAGTATCTTGCGAAAAAAGCTTTTCAACATTGAAATAAATAAAAAATCGATTAAGAAGTGCTTTAACACAAGATCACTTTTATGCTAATGGCTATAGAAAAAGAAGCTTTGTATGAGCTTAAAAATGATGAAATAATTGACGAATTTGCTCAAAAGTCTATTTTAATGCGGAAATTATTGATCGAGGGTTAAGTAATTATTTTATAAAATAATTGCAGAAGAATATTTAGTTTATTGCGTTGTATTAACATTTCTTTTAAATATTGTTAAAGTAAAGTATTTGTACTGTACTTGTATTTGTACTCTCGTGTATAATTGATTTACTAAAATGCAACTTAATACATAATTGAAAAATTCTCAATTTTATTTTACTTGTACCTTAATTACATCAAATTCATATTATATTGATTTAGGAAATTATGGGTTCTGCCTTACTGCATACAATATTGTCATTTTTAACTATTTAGAATGGGAAATAAGCCACAATATTATTAAAAAATGATTTTTATTAACGTTTCGACGCCCAAATCGGGTGCCGTTGTCAAAATACAAAGTACTATTTTGTATTTGGCACCCGATTTGGGCGTCGAAACGTTAATAAAAATCATTTTTTAATAATATTGTGGCTTATTTCCCATTCTAAATAGTTAAAATTGTAAAAATGCCACAAGAAAATAGCTTCAGAACAACAATATTGTCATACATGTCAATTATTATTTGTAAGATTTATTATTCTTAAATGACAAAATATAGCAAATTAAGAAAAAAATCATTGAATTCAAAGTTTTATGTTTGATTCAAAAATAATTTATATTTTTGTTTTTTTTTTGTTTTTTTAAATACCGAATAAAACATCCTGCTAATAACAGGTAAAATGTGGATGGGAGGCCGCTTTTCTATAAAATCACCGGGCCGCTTGAAAAGTTCCAGCACGCCACTGCACATAACCCAAAAATTAATTTTTTTTCTGAATATGTACTTTCTTTTTAGATGATTTTAAGTCTAAAGAAGCAAATTAGTCCAGGAACCAAAGCTTTTCACCTCGCAATTTTTTCAGAATACATTAATTTGCTTGAAAATTGGATAATAAGAAGTGGATAGTCTATGGATAAAAATGTATATAATGCCGACAGGCGCTTTTACCATGGGGGTGGTTGCCACCTTATCTCGGGTGTGGAAATTTTTTATTATATTTTGACCACAAAAGTTGATAAAACATTCATTCTAAAAAAAATGTTCCATACATTTTTGGGATAAAATTAGTAGCTTTTGATTTATTAGCTATCGAAAGTGTTAGTTTTATATCTAAAAATCAATGTTTTTCGATGGTATACTTATATTATTTACGATTCACTCAATTTTTGCTGCAGAACAAATTTTATCAAACCAAATTCTTGGGAATTAAATTACCTACAATTTCATATTTAGACATTTTTTCGTATCTTTGATGATAATCTTTCTATTCTGAAGAAAATGGCATTTTTTACCAAATTGCAAACATTCGTTATTCGCTTTAAACTTCAGTTTTTTAAAAACCAGTTCTAAGCCAGTCAAACTTCTAGAATAATACTTCTATTAATAATACATAATTAAAGAAGAATAAATAAGACCAATAACTAAAAACACCGCTAACTTACATTATTATGATTCCAATTGGATTTCTCCTTTTTTTTTTTTCAAAAAAATATATGAATTTTTTAATCTTAACATTTTATTTTTTATCTTAGAAAGTTCGTAAAAAAGAATTTTGTAGGATTTTACTAGATCAATAAGCCTGTTAATATTAAATCGTTTTAAAATTCTCAGTCACAAAAAGAGGTGACATTGAAAGGGTTAATAAAGGTAATTTTTGTATGATATTACAAGATTTAACTCTCAATAGCTCACTCAATTTTTGCCGTAAAAAAAATGTTTGCAAACCAAATTCCTAGGAATGAAGTAAGCTACAATTTCATATTAAAACATTTTTTCGTAACTCTGATGCTAATCTTTCTATTCTGAAGAAAAGGGCCAAAGGGTTTACCAAAATACAAAAACTCGTTATTCGCTTTTAACTCCATATTTTAAAAACTAATAATTCTAAGCCCATCAAACTACTAGAACCTATTAACTATACATAAATCAAGAAAAAAAAATCAGGTCAATGAAAAAATTTTAATTAGAGTGGTTATTAGGGGGTTGTTTATAGATCACTTTTTTGCTGAAAAAAAAATAGGGACTGACATTCTTTTCATTATGTCACTTAATTTTTTTAGCTAGAGATTTTTTTTATTTCTAGAGATACATATTTTTAAATATTTTAAATTAGTTCCTAAACAAGTTATCCTCGAAAAATGCATAGTTTTCCCGTCCTTTGACTTTGAAACTACAATATTTAGCATTTGACGAAGAAAAGCCAACATGTAATAAAGTATAGCTCGATTACTATTGATCTCAAAGAAAATGAAAATAAACGGTTTTGTTTATTTTTTCAAAATAAACATTTTTGTTAAGTAAAGTTGTTTTGATAAAACGAAAACTTTTTGAGTTATTAGCAGAAAACTGATTAAAAACATTGATTTTTTCGATATAAAACTAACATTTTCGATAGCGAATAAATCAAAAATTATTAATTTTATCAAAAAAATGTACAGGTCGTTTTTTGATGAATGTTTTTAATGAATGTTTTACTTAAATGAATAAAATTAAAAATTTTCTATTCACTATTGGCGTGCATAAGGGTAATATGACCGGGTAATATGACCCGTATGCACGCCAATGCTGAATATAAAATTCTTAATTGTATGCCAAAAGATGCGAAATAACTACCTCGTAAAACTTTCCACATTTCATTTGCATATCTCATCCGGTTTTAGAGCAATAAATAAATCGTCAGTTTGTAAGAAAAAATTCAACATCCCTTATCTTGGAAACAAAGAATTTGCGGACATATGTTTATAAAGCAAATGGTCATTTTTTTATGCAGAATTACCCCTTAAAGTGTGTTGCACTTATTTAGAAACACCCTGTATTGATGAAGAACATGGCTAGTGGTTAAATACCTAACTTTTTTATTATCCAACAAAAGCTAATGAATCAAAAGCATAATGTTAGGAAAGCAAAAGGCTACATTTGAGTTTTAATTTCAATATTTTATATTTGCCAGAATATTCCACAGGATGTTACAAACTTTGAGGAAAAAACACACTATCATTTTTACACCCGGTATACAATGACACTTATCTGTTTAGCAACAATATTATTACATCTATATTCTTGAAGAATAAAGCTATAACATATTAAAAAAATCACTAAAATCGGACAAGAGGTTTAGGAAATACAAGACATCAAAAATGTCCCATTTTTAAGGTGGTGCGTTAATTTTGGTGCTTAGTGTATAGTCATCGTTTTTGAAAAAAAAAACATACCTTCAATGGGTTTTATTGGTGGTCTTTATTGGGTTTACCCAACTTTTTTAACTTTCAAAACCTCATGTTTTAAAACTTTTTAGAGAATAACAGGAGACGATGTATTTGTATTTACCATATTCAGAGAATCTAGAGATTTCTTAAAACATGCGAAAAATCCGATCTTCAAGTGTTTTTGGGAATTTTACTGTATTATTCCACCTTTAAACACTACTATGTAGCGCGTTTCAAAGAATGTGGCTGTATGAAGAATGTTTTCAGAATAATTGGAAGTTCACATTTTTTCTCACTTTCTAGCATTAACGTTTATATGTTATATAAATATGTACCATAAATATTTTCAGGTTAATAGTTTTTAAAGGTGATAAAAGATAAAAAAATCTACTAAAAACTTCCAAAAACGTAAGAAACTTTCGTCTTTCGTATATTGGCAACATGGCGGAGATCGAGGAAGTTAAGAAAGAATTGAACAAATTGAATAAAAGTGATCTAATCAGGATAATAATTGAAAAGAAAGTTCCTTTGGACATAAAATCAAGTGATAAAGTGGTTAAGTATGTGGAAAGTGATGAAAATACCAAGTTTCCTGATGTAACTACTGAAATATCTGATAATAGTTCAACTGACCACGCCAATGCGGTAAGTCATTTAACATTAAAATATGACCTCAAAATCGCAAACGTCCAACTAGAAGCTTCAACACGTATTATCAAAGAACTTGAACGAACGATTAGTAATCAAGATTATATTATAAATTTGCTACAAAACCCAGCAAATTTGCAGGTTAACCATGTGCCAAATACAAACAAGCAAAGCGGTGTTGCCGGTCATCCTCCAATTTCCGTTGCTAAAGCTGATGGTAAGAAAACCAAGGGCATACACGAGACACGTGAGAATATAACAATTACAAACCAGCAATTCTCAAGCGCCTTAACGCAGGCTCAACAAAGTTTGAAAATGAATGATATCCACAGTCTTGGTCAAAACCAAAACAAAACTCGGTCGGATGCAAAAGTTGTGGGCAATAACAGTGAGAGTGAGGAGCTTGCAACAAAAGACAAGGTGTGGATTTATGCAGCCAAGTATAAACAATCTTACAGTACACAAAAATTGGAAACATACCTACAAACAAAGTTTCCCGGGCATGAGTTCTCGTGCACTTTATACGAGAATAAGGTAAATGGATCAAATTCTTTCAGGATTACGGCAGATGCAGAATTGAAGGATATTCTTTTTCAACCACAGACATGGCCAAAGGGAATAGAGGTGAGTGAATATTTTTTTCGCAGAAAATATTCCGTCAATAAACCTCCAAACCAAGGTAGATACTTTAACAGGAAAAGACAACAGTGAAAGTGTTATTTTAAATAACTCTCTACCATTTTATAATAATCAAAATTCGTTAGCAAACTCTGACCGGATTAGTCTAGTTAGTATTTTCCATGTAAACACACAGAGTTTAATAAACAAAATAGATCAGCTTAATGTTTTTTTGAAAAATAAAAGATACAATATATTATGTTTATCTGAACATTGGCTCAGAGAAAACGAATTAACAACATTAAAGTTTGATGGGTACTTTTTGTCAACTTTTTTCTGTCGGAAGGTAAGAGAACATGGAGGTGTTGCAATTTTTAGCGATAATAAATTTTCTACACGACCAGTTTGTTTGAATGATATATCATGTGAATATGAGGGTGAATTTTGTGCATTAGAAATTACAGATATTAAAACTATTATAGTAACAGTGTATAGAACCGGAAATGGGAATTTTAAAATATTTCTAGACCTTTTTGAAAAGTTATTGGTGTTTTGCTCTGCTAATTTTTTAGAAATAATAATAATTGGGGATTTCAACATTGATTTTAAAAAATCTTCTAATGAACTCAGCAATTTCCGTGATCTAATTTCTACTTTTGGCTTAACAATAAATATTAATGAATATACTAGAATAACAACTAGATCAGCAACTTGTTTAGATAACATCTTAACAAACATAGACAGTGGGATAATTGGTTGTGGAATTGTGGACCCATGTATCTCTGATCATCTTGCTCAATTTATTAACTTAAAAATAAAATCTGAAAAAAATCATAGTGCAAATACGTACACAAGACGTATAACGAGTAATGGCATACTGAAGTTAAAACATTCGTTAAATAACGTTGACTGGTCTTTAGCTATTTCTCTCAAAACAGCAACAGAATTAGCTCAATTTATTACTGAAATGTATCAAAAGTTAACTGAAATCAATTTTCCATTAAAAAAATTGCGAACTCATAGTAAAGCTCCAATTTCTTGGTTTGATGATGAATTAAAACTTATGCGAGAAAATCTTTCCACGGTCAAGGTAATTGCTGACGTTACAAAAGATTATAGTGAATATAATAAGTTTAAGAAGCATTATAGATCAACAATATCATTAAAGAAAAAACTAGCTTATGGGTATTTCTTTTCAAATTCTGAAAATATATCTCGTGACAGTTGGAAAGTTATAAACTATCACAGAAATAAAGTTCAAAATAAAAAAGTTTGTCCTAGTACGATCTCATCAAACGATTTCAATAATTACTTTACTTCAGTAGCTAAAAATATTAGAGATTCTTTTAGTTCTACAAATGAAAATGTGGCTATAGATATTTTGAAAGATGTACACTCTCCTTGCCACTCTTTATTTTTACTACCTGTTACTGATATTGAGATCAGAAATGTTTTGCGTGGCTTGAAAAATTCACATTGTACAGATTTTTATTTCTTGAACAAAAAAATAATTGTCGAAACTATTGATATCGTTATTGACAAATTAGTTTTACTTTATAATAATTGCCTTACTGAGGGGATTTTCCCAGATGTACTAAAAGTAACAAAAGTGTTACCACTATTCAAAAAGGGGTCTTTAGATGAAATTGGAAATTATCGTCCCATCTCTATCATTCCCATTTTCAGTAAAATTTTTGAAAGCATTCTTAATACTCGTTTGATAGAATATCTAGATAAACACAAAATACTTCACTGTAATCAATATGGCTTTAGAAAAAAGTGCAGCACTACACAAGCTATACAGACAATTGTGAGAGATATAGTCGACGGCTTGGAGGAGGGTCATTTCGTGTCTTTGACATTGTGTGATTTATCCAAAGCTTTTGACTGTGTTTCGCATAAATTACTGTTGGAAAAAATGCATAAATATGGTATAAGAGGAAACACCCTCAATCTATTTACATCTTATTTAACAAATAGAAAACAGGCAGTTTTTCTTAATAATAGCTTTTCTGATTTGAACACGGTCGAATACGGTGTTCCTCAAGGTTCAATACTAGGACCCACTTTGTTTCTTATTTATCTTAACGATCTATTTCACTACACTTTTCCCATAAAATGTGTGTGCTTTGCAGATGATACCACTCTCATAAATACTGACATTAATCAACATAATTTGAAAATTAAAATAGATAGTGATACTCAGAAAGCAAAAAACTGGTTTTTGCATAATGGTCTGAAGCTAAATGAAGACAAAAATCAGAATTTGATGTTTAGTTCTGATCGAAAGTGTGTCTTAGGAAATAGTGTTAAACTCTTAGGAATTTTTCTAGATGATAATTTGGACTGGAGTGCTCATACAGACTACTTAAGTTCTAAACTTGCTACAACTATATTTTTGATACGCAACTTAGTTTTTATGATCCCTAAAAGTACCCTTATAATGATCTACTTTGCACTGTTCCATAGCCATTTAAAGTACGGAATAATTATTTGGGGTGGCTCTTGTCACGCAGCCAGAATTTTTAAATTACAAAAGAAAGTAGTGAGGATACTTGCAGGAGCAGAGTATAGGGAACACTGTAAACATTTATTTCAGGAGTTAGGTATTATGTCACTGCCTTCACTCTATATATATGAGACGCTGATTGAAATTCATTCCAACAAAAGTAAGTTTAACATAAACTCCAACTTCCATGATCATCATACAAGATCGAGAGGTGCTATTAGAGCACAACGTTTTAGGTTGACGAAAAGTATAAAAAACTCGACTGATGTTAGTTTGTACAATTTTTTGCCAGATGAAGTAAAAAGTCTTCATTTACAGTCGTTTAAAAATAAAATAAAATCACATTTTTTAAAGCATTGTTTTTACACAAAGACAGAGTACTTAGGTACCGCTTATATAATATAATAGTACTAGTTTGGTCAGGGTTTTTTTTTTTGCCGATTATGACGATATTAATTTCATGCTTTTATGTTTATTTAATGTTTTTACGTTTTTACATAGTGTGTTAAATTGTTTAAATTTGTTAGTACCTGTTTGTATATCTTTTCATTATAATTTATATTATTTATCTTTTAAATTTTGTCCAGGTTTTATAATGTACGTTCTCTTTTGACTTGTCAAAAACAAAAGAAATTTTGTATATTTGATTCAATAAATTCTATTCTATTCTATTCTATTCTATTATATGCTGAATTTGCATATACTTTTCTACAGCTGAAAAATAATTCATTTCATGTTTCTCAAGAGCATACTTTGAAACGTGCCATTTAATAGTCCACTGAAATATTCTCAACTGCTCAAAATTGGCAAAGAAGACGAAAACCTTTTGCAAATATGTTTTCGACCCTCAGGAATCCGAATCTGAAATTAGTTTTGCGAGAAAATGCCGGGAAATCCGGAAAAATCGTAAAATAGAGCTTTTCTGCGGTTTTCTTGAAAACTATAATAGCTAGCGGAAAAATAATCAAACCATCGTGTTTATTGGACGATTTTACATAAAAATAGATGTGCTTTTTTGCGAGAAAATGCCGGGAAATCCAGAAAAATCGTAAAATAGAGATTTTTCGCAATTTTCTCGACAACTACAGTAGCTAGCGGAAAAATAATTAAACCATCGTGTTTATTGGACGATTTTACATAAAGATAGATGTGCTTTTTTGCGAGAAAATGCCGGGAAATCCGGAAAAATCGTAAAATAGAGATTTTTCGCAATTTTCTCGAAAACTACAGTGGCTAGCGGAAAAATAATCAAACCATGGTGTTTATTGGACGATTTTACATAAAAATAGATGTGCTTTTTTGCGAGAAAATGCAAGGAAATCCGGAAAATTGTTAAATAGGAGATTTTACGCAATTTTCTCGAAAACTACAGTAGCTAGCGGAAAAATAATTAGACCATCGTGTTTATTGGATGATTTTACATAAGAATAGATGTTTACTAAAAAATAAAAGTAATCCCAACGATAAGGAATTAAAGTCTTGTGTAAAGTGATAAAAACTTGTGTGATATCGAATGTAAACAAAGCAGGTTTTACAGTAGGTGGAAACAAAACAATATAATATTATTGTGAATGGTGTATTTCTACAGGAAAATAAAGCATATTAATAAACAGAATCAGCTGAAAGTAGAAAACTTTATTATAATATAATTAATGTTATTATAAACAGATAACCAGGGCCGGATTTTGATTTTTACCTAGGAATAAAAAGACTCGTCGAAAAAGACATGGAAAAATGTATAAAGAACATAAGAACATATAGAGGACCAGATGCAGACACAGATCACTTTATAGTCGGAATACAACTGAAACAGGTTATACCAGTTCTTCGAAACCAACAGAAAAAATGGTACAAAGTAACTAAACCTATTAGACTACTGTCAGAAGAAGAACAAAGTTAATATGAAAGACTAGTCACTAGAGAACTGGAAAATATTGCAGAAAATGGAAACATCGAACAAAAATGGACGCAAATAAAAGTATGTATGACCAAAGTAGCTCAAGTCAGTAATAGAAATATAAAAGATGGATTCAAAGAATGGTTTGATAAGGAATGTAAAATAGAACTGGATGAAAGAAATAAGTTAAGACTCAAAATGATGCAAGTGAAAACACCAGAGATGAAGATAAAATACAAAGAACAAAGAAAACGAACTAAAAGAATCGTAAGAGCAAAGAAAAGAAAGTACAACGAAGATAAATTGAAATGCATAGAGGAAAACTATAAAAATGAAGAAGTCAGAAACTTGTCTTTTTCAACATCTTTCTCCCATCTGGTTTTCGGTTTACCTTTCTTCTTCTTTCCTCCTATTCCTTGTCGTACCCCTCGCACCGACCCTAAACTTATCTGTTTCCTTTCGATTTATTTTAACCCTGTTCTCTGTTTCTCTGAGTGTAACTTTTACCATCTTTATTAATTTTTCACTAATTCCAATTTCACATAGTGCTTTGTATATTTCTTTCCGTATATCTCTGTCAAAAGCTTGCTTAAAGTCAATGAATAGGGCCATTGTAGATTTCCCGTATTCGTAGCTTTCCGCTTGTATCTCATGCAGTAGGAAAATTTGATCCACCGTGCTGCTTCCTCTTCTGAATCCACATTGATATTCTCCTATGTCATTATCTATCTTTTGTGTTATCTTGTCTTTTATAAATGTACTGCAAGCATTTTATATGCAACGTTTAGTAGGACTATTCCCCTGTAATTATGGCATAAACTTTAGTCTGGCCTTTTTTGTGAATTGGACACAGTGTGGCTTCAGTCAATTCTTTTGGTATGTGTTCTTGTTCCCAAATTTCTTTTATCAGCTTTTCCAAATGCTTAATTAATACTGGTTCTCCTAAACATTTCGCTGTTATTTCATCCTTACCTGGGCTCTTGTTTTTCTTTAATTTCTCTATTATTTCTTTTATTTCTTTTTCATTAGGCGGTCTTTAATGTATTTCTTCCTGATCAATACTTTCATTCGGTTCTTCTTCTTCTTCTTCTTCTTCTTCTTCTTCTTCTTCTTCTTCTTCTTCTTCTTCTTCTTCTGCATATTCTGTTATGGGAATTTCATTTAGAAGCTCTTCGAAGTATTCTCTCCATCTGTTCAGTATTTCTTCGTCGCTTACTAAATTCCTTACATTTTTGCTTTTTTAGTATACAGGTTTTCTTTGGAACCCCCTTTTCTCATTTTTTTACTCCTTGATATAAGTTTCTGACTTCTTCATTTTTATAGTTTTCCTCTCTGCATTTCAAATTATCTTCCTTGTACTTTCTTTTCTTTGCTCTTATGATTCTTTTAGTTCGTTTTCTTTGTTCTTTGTATTTTATCTCTATCCCTTGGGCCCCACTTGCATCATTTTAAGTCTTAACTTATTTCTTTCATCCAGTTCTATTTTACATTCCTTATCAAACCATTCTTTGAATCCATCTTTTATATTTCTATTACTGACTTGCGCTACTTTGGTCATACATACTTTTATTTGCGTCCATTTTTGTTCGATGTTTCCATTTTCTGCAACATTTTCCAGTTCTCTAGTGACTAGTCTTTCATATTTATTTTGTTTTTCTTCTGACAGTAGTCTAATAGGTTTAGTTACTTTGTACCTTTTTTCTCTTGGTTTCTAAGAACTGGTATAACCTGTTTCAGTTGTATTCCGACTATAAAGTGATCTGTGTCTGCATCTGGTCCTCTATATGTTCTTATGTTCTTTATACATTTTTCCATGTCTTTTTCGACGAGCACATGATCTATTTGGTTTATGGTTTTAACATGTGGTGATCTCCATGTTCCTTGGTATATTCCTTTGTGTTGAAAGTACGTGCTCATAACGATCATGTTTCTTTCTTTTGCAAAATCTATTAAGAGGTGACTATTTTCATTCGTTGTTTCATCCAGACTTTATTTTCCTATGGTGGGTGTATATATTTCTTCTTTTCCTATTTTGGCATTAGCATCACCTAGTACTATTTTTATATCGTATTTGGGAATATTTTCGAATACTGTATCTATTTGTCTGTAGAAGTCTTCCTTTATCTCTTTGTTTTTCTCTTCAGTCGGTGCATCTCTCTCTCTCCCTCTTGTCGTTTCCCCATTACTGAGGATCGTGATTTCTTCCAATATTCCTAACAATCTTTCTCCATTGGTCTCTATTTTCAGCTACTCTAAGAGCTTCTCAGAATGAGTTTCCAGCTGAATTCTTTATTTGATCGGATCATCTAGTTGGTGAGCGTCCTCTTGAACTTCTCCCCGGAACGTTACCAGAGACTATTAATCACTCCAAACTGTCGTCACCTCTGCGAACCGCGTGACCAAAGAATTGCAGAATTCGTTGCAGACATATTATGGACAGCCTTTTTTTAATATTGAGTTGGTTTAGAATGGAAACTTTTGTTCTATGAGCTGTCTATGGTATGCGCAGCATTCTTCTCCAGCACCACATCTCAAAGTCATCAATTTTTTGGTGCTCTCATGCGCAAAGAGTCCAAGTCTCTGCTCCGTATAGAAATATTGAGAATACAAGGGCATTCACCAGTCTCATCTTGATATTTTGAGAGATGGATCTGTCTTTCCAAACTGTAGTTAGGCGACTCATCGCATTTTTTGCCATACCAATACGTCTCCGAACTTCTGCTTCACAGTTGCCATCGTTAGTTATACTAGACCCGAGATAGACAAAGGTGTTTACTATCTGGTATTCCTGTAACATGTTAGTCAGTTGAATAGTGTCGAATCTGTCGACCACCATTATTTTTGTCTTAACTTTATTGATATTCAGACCAACTTTATTGCTTTCGTGCTCAACTCTTCGCAGAAGATCAAACATTTCTTGCTCATTTGCTGCTATAAGTGTAGTGTTATCAGCAAATCTCAAGTTGGAGATTTTCCTATCCTTCTAAAGGCCCATCCTTCTAAAACCATCCTCATGAGATGTTCACCATAAATGTTAAATAAGTCAGGTGACAACACGTATCCTTGTCTAACACCTCTCTCGGTCTTGAATTGGTTTGAGAACTTCTGATCTAGTCGTAATGTCGCTATATTAGACTGGTACAGATTTTTAATAAGTGTCACCAGGTGCATTGGTGCGCCCATTTCTATTAAAATTGACCACATATTTATCCAGCTTACACAATCAAATGCCTTTTTTGGTAGTAAACGAAGCATATAATCATAGGTACTTGAAATTCTCTAGACTTTTCAATAAGTTGTCTCAGGTTCAGGATTTGTTCCCTTGTACCTTTACCCTTTACAAATCCCGCTTGTTCCTGAGGTATTTGGTAATGTAGATAGGTTTTTAATCTGTTTTTGATGATATGCAACAAGATTTTACTAGCATATGTTATTAGTGACAGTGTGTGGTAGTTTTCACATCTGGTAGTAGATCCTTTTTTGTGTAGCGGGATATAAATTGAGGTGCACCAATCAGATGGCCATTTCCCTGAATTCCAAACAGCGACACAGATAGAATGGATGATATGTAGTCCTTTGTCACCTAGTAACTGTAGTATTTCACATGGTATTGAATCAATGCCTGGGGATTTATGTCTCTTTAGTGATTTAATTGTATCTTTGACTTCAGCGAGTAAGACAGTAGGTTCTCTAGGGTAGTTAGAGGGCCACTCATTTTCTGCTGATACCTCGTTATTTTTCTATAGCTCGTCACAATAGTTTCGCCATTTTTCCAATATTTCGTCAGTATCGGTCTTTAGATTACCTTCCTTATCTATTACAAACCACGTTTGACGTTTAAATTCTCTGGTAAGGAGTGTAATCTTCTGGAATAAATCCCTCAGTTCATTTCGACAGCCATGTTCCTCTATCTCTCTGCATATTTGAGAGATGTAATCAGCTTTGTCTTTGCGGCACTGTTTTTTGATTTCTTTCGATAACTCTCTGTATTCATCGTTTGTTCCGTGTCTAGCTTTGTGTTATTTTCTGCGGTGAATAACATTCCACGTATTATCGGATATCCATGGCTTACGGCCAGTGGAAACCGCTGTCTCACAGTCTTTTGCAGCCTCGATTACCTTATCTTTGAAATAAATCCAAGTGCTTTCAGGGTCACTATCTACTTGGTCTAAAGAGAGAGCTTCTTCCAGGTTGTGTTGGAAGTCATTGATTTTTGATGGATTTAGAGACATGACTTTTCTCTGGGGTCTTCTTTTGGGAACTTTAAAAATGAAGTCGAACGTTCAATACCAGGAGTTGATGATCGCTTTCACAGTCTGCGCCAGGAGATGTTTTACAGTTGATGGCCGACGACTTCCATCTTGATCTTATTAGGATGTAGTCTATTTGATTCCTTGTTGTTTCTACATTCTAGGTCTATGATGTTGATCTACAAGATGTTGTTCTACACAGAACTCCACTAGACGGTCGCCATTCTCATTTCTCTGTCCCAGTCCATTTTTACCCAGCACTCCTTCAATATTTTCATTAGATGACCCCACTTTGGCGTTAAAATCTCCTAAAATTATGATGAGTTCACGTTTCGGAATAGCGCGAACAGTTTCTTCTAGACGACCATAGAACCTGTTGATGTCTTCTTCTTGTGCAGCTGTTGTAGGAGCGTATACCTAGACAAGGTGTAGGGTATTGGTGGATATTCTCATGTTAAGGGATATTATCCTGCCATCCATAGTATTATATCCAATTACGCAGTCGTTAAGTTTAGAGGGTACAATTATTGCGACTCCATTTGTACTTTTGTTATCTGGGCCTGAAAAATAGACGACGTTGCCAGCAGTTGTTTTAAAATGCCCTTTACCTCTCCAGTGAGTTTCAGAGAGTCCCAGTACCGAAAGATTGTGGTCTGCCATTTATTTTTCAATCATGTGTAACTTTCCTGGGTTTTGGATCAGTCCTTGGACGTTCCATGTACCAATTCGCTGACATTTTCTTAAATTAAATGAAAATTTGGATTCAGTCTCACAATTTCTGCCAGGTGCCTGGTCCCTCACACCTTGGCAGCCGGTAGCAAATTTCACACCATCCGACCCGGAACCGAGATGGCGTGAGTCGGATCGCTACATATTCCATCTTCACTTACTGAAATTGTTATCGTTATGGGAAGAAATTCTCTTGGAAAAATAGTGCAGTGGTTTCCCTTTGAATTCTGCAACTCTGTATAGGCCCTGTATAGACCCTATGTGCCGTTTCTATGGCTATGATTCTGGCCGCATGGTCAGTTTTGTAACAACCAGCTGCCACTGTCCAACCTATCACCATGTCTGGCTACCCTCACTTAGTTTAGCCTGCAGACCAATGCAGTTGCCCGGGATGTGGCACGTGGAGCCATAAGTGGTGAGAGTTGAGTGCCTTATGAGGACCAGTTATCAAAAACAATCTCCCGTCGATGACGTTTCATGTGGTCGTTCCAATAAAAGGTGCTACCTCTATAACACATTCTTACACCTCACATCGGTGCATGTATGTTTAAAAATGTTATTTTTTGGTATTTTCCTCTTATTCTTAGTATGCATATTCTCTCTGAAATTGGTTTAAAATCAACGATTAAATTTTTCAACTTTTTGTTTACTACAAATCCTGTGCCTAACATTCTATTTTCCCCTCCGCTATTAAAAAATAAATAGTCATTTATTTCCATTGAGTTTTGGCCTAGTTGTTTCGTTTCTTGTAGTGCTACTATTTCGAATTTATATTTTTTGCATTCATCTACTGGGTGTTTCAGTTTTCCTTCTTCGTATGTTCCTCTTACATTCCATGTTCCTACTAATATATGTTCGTTTACGGGCTTCTTTTCATTAATAATCTGTACATTTTGTCTATTTCGTGTATCTTTACTTTGCCATGTCGTCTCCGTTATTTCAGTCTGCTTTAGTTGTATTGCTAGTTTTTTGGTTGTATATTTTTCTCTTTTATGAGTTGTTGTTGTCTGCTATTCCATGTCCATATTTCACCATTAATGCTTAGCTTCTGGTATCCTATTTTTACATTTTTTCTGGATTCTTGCTTTGCTTCTAATTTCTTTCTGGATAATTCTTTCTTCTTTTGACATAATATTATCATTAATATAGATTATTTCGTCCTTTTTGGTTTTTAATTTACCTATATTTTTCATTATGTCTATTTTGTTTTTCACGCTGTTAAGTTCCACTATGACAGTATTTTCTCCTATTTTCCTTGCTCCATTTACATCTACTGAAACTTGTAGCTCTATTTCTATAAAATTCTCCATAGCCCCTCGTAAAACTTTCTGATCATTTGTATCAATTTTTATTCCCTGTATTATTACATTTTTTAAGACGTAGTACCTCTTATAAGAATAGGAAGACTAAGATGTGCAGGACATCTAGCAAGATCACAGCATAACAACCCTCCTAGAAGAATCCTTATGTCACAACCGGTGGGAAGTAGAAATAGGGGTAGGCCAAAACTTAGATGGAAAGATGGCGTAGATGAGGATGGGAGAAAATTAGGCGCAGCAAACTGGCAACGGTTGGCAATGGATAGGACTGACTGGCGTAATAGACTTGGGAAGGTAGAGGCTCTTTCAAAGGGCTGTAGTGCCATTGATGCTGATGATTATTACATTTTTCCTCTTTCTTTCATTTTCCAATTTCTCTATTTTTTCATTTGCTTTACTAATTTCTTTTTCTAATCGACCTATTTGTTTTATAGCTTTTTCGTTTGTTTCTCGCAGCTTTTTTATTTCATCTTTGTAGCCGATTTGTTGATCTTTCAGTTCTTTAATTTCATTCTTTAGTTGTGTGATTTCGTCTCCAGATCTATATTGTTCTTTTTTTATGTCTTTTATATCCATTGCTAATTCTCTCATCATTTTCATCATGTTCCTCCTCTTCCCTTCTCCTTTTCATTTCATCAGCTAATTCGCTATCTGAACTCATTGTTCTTAATTCCTAGTTATTTTTCGTGCTAGAGTTATTAGTCAATGCGTCACGGGTGAAGTTTTGTGGAGAACTCTACTCACAGTTCAAATTTCCACCCGCGCCCGCGCTGGCCGTTACTAATTTTCCAGCACTTTTATTCCTAGGTAAAAATCAAAATCCGGCCCTGGTTATCTGTTTATAATAACATTAATTATATTATAATAAAGTTTTCTACTTTCAGCTGATTCTGTTTATTAATATGCTTTATTTTCCTGTAGAAATACACCATTCACAATAATATTATATTGTTTTGTTTCCACCTACTGTAAAACCTGCTTTGTTTACATTCGATATCACACAAGTTTTTATCACTTTACACAAGAATTTAATTCCTTATCGTTGGGATTACTTTTATTTTTTAGTAAACATCTATTCTTATGTAAAATCATCCAATAAACACGATGGTTTAATTATTTTTCCGCTAGCTACTGTAGTTTTCGAGAAAATTGCGTAAAATCTCCTATTTAACAATTTTCCGGATTTCCTTGCATTTTCTCGCAAAAAAGCACATCTATTTTTATGTAAAATCATCCAATAAACACCATGGTTTGATTATTTTTCCGCTAGCCACTGTAGTTTTCGAGAAAATTGTGAAAAATCTCTATTTTACGATTTTTCCGGATTTCCCGGCATTTTCTGGCAAAAAAGCACATATATCTTTATGTAAAATCGTCCAATAAACACGATGGTTTAATTATATTTCCGCTAGCTACTGTAGTTGCCGAGAAAATTGCGAAAAATCTCTATTTTACGATTTTTCCGGATTTCCCGGCATTTTCTCGCAAAAAAGCACATCTATTTTTATGTAAAATTGTCCAATAAACACGATGGTTTGATTATTTTCCGCTAGCTATTATAGTTTTCAAGAAAACCGCAGAAAAGCTCTATTTTACGATTTTTCCAGATTTCCCGGCATTTTCTCGCAAAACTAATTTCAGATTCGGATTCCTGAGGGTCGAAAACATATTTGCAAAAGGTTTTCATCTTCTTTGCCAATTTTGAGCAGTTGAGAATATTTCAGTGGACTATTAATGGCACAGGCCGGCAAAAAAATCAGAAATATCCAACAAAAACACTTAAAAACACTTGATAATAATCTGATTTTTTGCATGTTACTATTATATCGTCTTATGTTATTTTATAAAAGAATTTAAAGCATGCGGTTAATGATCTAAACAGGTAAAATAGTTGGGTAAATCCAATAAAAACCCCCGATTACCCTTTTAAACCATGGTTTTTTCGCATAATTGATGGTTGTATTTATTCTTTGACGCCGAAAAATATTATTTTTCATATATTTTTTGAATTCGTATTGGATGCGCATTTATTCAGGTTGTATCGATCTCAAAAAATTTGACAAGCTCCGCAAAAACCTACAAAAACCCTTAAAAACTCTAAAAACGTGTATTTTGGGAGATTAAATGTGTTCCTCCAAAGTTTTGAATGTTCTAAAGCACTCAGTTAGGGGATCAAGGGGCTAGTTGTAACAATTTTCATAAAATCAAATATATATATTATCTTAGCAGCTATTTTCCCAATTATCACTAATTAAAGACTAAACGCTAGTTTAACTCTTTCTGAATAAAATTGAACTGAAAAAAAGTTAATAAGACTGTTATTTTTTAATCAGCTAGCATTTTACAAAAAAAGTGCATTGTTACAACTTACCCCTCGCTTGGGGCCAGTTGTAACATCTATTAGGGCAGGTTGTAACATTACAAAAATCCGAATTTTTTGGAATATTTCGAAGAAAATACCAACGTTGGTCCTGTTGAAAGATGTTGCTCGACTTAATAAGGTGGCTTCTGGTGTCCTTAAATATAAATGTAGATTT
Organism: Diabrotica virgifera virgifera; assembly: GCF_917563875.1. Lineage (NCBI taxonomy): Eukaryota > Metazoa > Arthropoda > Insecta > Coleoptera > Chrysomelidae > Diabrotica > Diabrotica virgifera. The sequence continues at coordinate 57,095,883 of NC_065450.1, read as the reverse complement.
CTACGCATAAAATTTTGGACCCAATCTGGACCAACTGTATAACTTTGATACCAAGAAGACGGAAGTTGCTTAGCACTGAGTTTCACAGCATATTGGTAAGGCAGTTTTCGCATATTCATGGGAATTAATCCAACATATACTTCGGTGCACTTCAGAATATACGAAGCTATTTTACTTTCTTCTTCGGCTCTAAAAACTATCCCTGGTTTAGTACAGCCCACTTGTAGACTCTTATTGTTTTTCTTTTTTTCTATATCGTTATAAAGATACATGACACAGTCCGTGCTGTTTTACTTGCTTTATGCTACATTGATTATCTAAAATTTCCGCTGAACCTAACTCGTAGACTTTACTTCCTGGCTTTGAGTTGCCCTTTCTGATTTTTTTATGTTGTCTTGTTCTGGACTATTACTAAACTAAATAATACGTTTTTATAATGTAGATCATAAATTTAGTAATATTTAGTAATATTTAGTAATATAAGATTCAGCGCAATTTGTAACATGTTACAACAAGCGCCAACGCTTTGTTACAACATACCCCGTAGCACACTTTTGTATATATATTAAAATAACTGTAAAAATATCTTGTTAATCGTAAAATCGTTAAGCAGCGTCAAAGTATAACTAAATTTAGAAAAGAAATTAACACCGAAAGATTCATTTTCGTTTAAAACAATAGCGATATCCAAAATTTTATGAGAGTCAAATTTTAAATTACCTCATCCAAATGAAGCACGTGCACAAAACTACTATTTGCAACTTTCGGAGGATGGCTGGCTAGACGATGTCATTTGCAGGGCAATAAGAGAATAAGATTGAGTAAGCTAAATTAATTAAAAACGGTCAAATAACCTATGAAAAAGCCGTGTTACTACTTACCCCTGTTACAACAAGTCCAGGAGCCCTTGTTCCCCTACTTCAGAATACAGTAGAACCCCGATTATCCGTGTGCGGATTATCCGGGCAGCGGATTATCCGTGCTATGATTTTCTATTACTTCAATTGAATTTTTAAGGATTTATCAAAATAGCGTCACTGTAAATCACTCGACGGAAACTCGGAGAGAGGGAGACTCCTATACGTGGAGAGGGAGACTCATAATGAAAGATTTATTTTTTCTGTTGCCTTTTTATGGTAGGGCTATATGTATGGATATACGTACATATATGTATTACAATAAGAAATAAGTGTTCGGATTATCCGTGCTTTTCAATTATCCGTAGGGCTTACAATACTGAGCCAAAATCTCAATACCGGTATTTGGTATTTAAAATTTCAAATACCGGGATCCCAATATTAAAACCGGTATTATGAATAAAAAATATACGCGTTATATTTATACTATCCTCAGTTGTTATATCGACTTGTTATTAAATAATATATGAAACCTATTAAATTTTGTTTTGAAATGAGTAGATGTTGTTTATAACATTCCTAGAGAGTAGAAATAGATATGTAGATACAAAAAATGTGCAAATAGAAAAACTATATATTTGGTTCTAGGATAAATTTTGCATATAATAGGATAGTACTTTTACTCATGAAATTTGCTATTTGTAAATTAATTTATCTTTAAAATATATTAATACAAAAATTAACTTACTGTGACAAATATTTTATATGGATTACTCTGTATTTAGACCGCTATATATTTTCAATTATTATTAATAATTCAGAAAATAAGTGAGCCTAATTTATACACCACAATACACAAAAAAATGAAAAATAGATCTGAAAATGTAAAAACAATTCTGATTAATAAAATAAAGCTTTCGGCTTATTTATAAAATAAAGTAGTCTAATTTTAAATATTTAAGAATTTTTGAACTCAATTTTAAGAACTCATTTTATATATTTGTATACACGAGATTTAATAATTTGGTTGTAGAAGCTGATATGTATCACCGTTCGCCTTAAATTAACGACATTCACGCTTTTAGACAGCGATATACTTGACTTGTATGTGTAATGAATGTGTTTAATAAATATTTTTTACACTGATATTTGATATTGGTAGTTTAAAGATAATTTCATGTAATAGCAAAAAATATCTTAGAAGAAAGTTTATTGTGCATCAATTCCATTTTTATAAATTAAGCTAATACCGAAATACCGGTATTTTTATTATAAATACCGGTATCAAATACCGGAAAATATCGTCCGGGATCCCGGTATTCGGGATCCCGGAATCCCGGTATTGTAAGCCCTAATTATCCGTGCCAACATCCGGTCCCGAGGAGCACGGATAATCGGGGTTCTACTGTATATACACACTATAAAAAACCTTGATTTGATCTATTTGAAGTTTATAAATTGGTGAAAATCCCCAAGAATCCATAAAAACCGCTTTTTCGGGCTTATAAAGGTAAGCACCTTTTACGCAAAAATCTGGAAAAATCAGAAATGTACTGTTTGATAAGCTACACAACAAAAATTTGACCTATAGTTATCTCCAAAAAAGTTCGCTTTTTTTGAAAAAACAAATGCATTTTATGTACACCCAACCTACGGATCTTAAAAAAAAGAGACTTGTAAAAACCTCAAGAATTTGATTTTTTTTAATTTTTAGATTTATTGCAACCAACCGAAAAAAAAACCCGAAAAAGTGACTTTTCCGTATTCATGCGTAGGGGGAGTGGCGGGCTAAAATTACGCTAGGTTGTAGTTTTTACTTAAATAATAGTATTACTAGGCAATATATACAGGGTGAGGCAGATAACTGGCCTATTAGAAATATCTCGAGAACTAAAGGCAACAGAATCATGAAAATTGGAATACAGGGGTTTTGAAGGATTATCTATTAAATGAAAATATTTTCATCTCTTTGCAACTTCCGGTTATACCGGAAGTTGCTTATAACTTCGTTTTTTTTTAAATGGGACACGCTGAATATTTTTACATTTTTGGATTCTCTTCGATGTCTTCTTTCTTAGAATATGAGAATTTGTACTGTTATACAGGATATTTTAAAAGATAATAACGTTTTTTTATTAATTTCGTAGCAATGTTCACACCCTGTAGAATTGTAGTAGTTTAACATCTAAAACTCTACTAACGTTAAAATGATTTTTATTATAGTCTACTATTATTAAGGATCATTAGTATAGCTAAATTTTAATTTTAGTATACAGGGTTGGTCGAAACTCGGAATGAGTATTTTCTGAGTTTTCTTAAATGGAACACCCTGTATTTTAGTATTGTAATGAAATGATACTTTATGGTACTTTTTTATTTCTTAAGCATTCCCTATACCTAACTGCTTTAATTTTTGCTTATTTGTTAGTCGCACCAACAATCTTAACTACGTAGGTATTTTGATAGCTAAACCATTATTGGTAATTTTAAGGATCAGTCTGGATTAATATGTATTTATTTCTGAAAAATTGTTTGTAATTGAATATTTTCACGGCCAACCTAATAAAATTTTACGTATTTTTTGTTGCAATTAATGTTTAGCTTTAATCACCAATAACTCACAAATTAAAGCAGTTAGGTATAGGGAATACGTATAAAATAAAAAAGTACTATGAAATATCATTTCATTACAATACTAAAATACAGGGTGTTCTATTTAAGAAAACTCAGAAAATATTCATTTCGGGTTTCGACTAACCCTGTATACTAAAATTTCAAAATAAGCTATACTAATGATTCTTAACAGTAATAGACTATATTAGAAATCACTTGAACGTCAGCAGAGTTTTTAATGTCAAACTATTACAATTCTACAGGGTGTGAATTTTGCTACGAAATTAATAAAAAAACGTAAATATCTTTTAAAATACCCTATATAGTATTATAAAACCACATATTTTAACAAAGAAGATATTGAGGAGAATCCAAAAATGTAAAAATATACAGGGTGTCCTTATTAAAAAAACCAAGTTATAAGCAACTTCCGGTATATCCGGAAGTTACAAAGAGATGAAAATATTTTCATTTAATAGATCATCCCTCAAAACCCCTTTATTCAAAGTTTCATGATTCTGTTACCTTTAGTTCTCGAGATATTTCTAATAGGCCAGTTATCTGCCTCACCCTATACACAGGGTGTCCCGAAAAGAAGGGTCATAAATTATACCACAGATTCTGGGGTCAAAAATATGTTGATTAAACCTCACTTACCTATATACAACAGTGTGCACAACAAAAGTTACAGCCCTTTGAAATTACAAAATGAAAATCGATTTTTTTTTCATATATCGAAAACCCTTCGAGATTTTTCATTGAAAATGGACATGTGGCATTCTTATGGCAGCAACATCTTAAAAAAAAATTAAAGTGAAATTTGTGCACCCCTTAAAAATTTTAAGGGGGTTTTGTTCCTTTAAACCCCCCAAACTTGTGTGTACGTTCCAATTAAATTATTTTTGTGACACCATTACTTAAACAAAATATTTTTAAAACTTTTTTACCTCTTAGTACTTTTTTGATAAACCAGTGTTTATCGAGCTATTTTGAATATTTGTCGAATCCACCATATATTTGTATATGGTTAAGTATGATTATAGAGACCTGTTGTTAATAATCTGAAAATGTATTTATAATTTACATTTTTAGGTATATTTTGAAAAAGAAACCATATCTCGATAAAAGGTGATTTGTCAAAAAAAGACAAAGAGGCAAAAAAGTTTTAAAAACACTGTGTTTAACTAATGGTATCACAATAATAGTGTAATTGGAACGTACACAAACATTTGGGGGTTTAAAGTAACAAAACCCCCATAAAATTTTTATGTAAATATATTAAAAAAGAAGCCGCATCTCGATAAAAACTTGCTTATTGAAAAAATACTAAGAGGCAAAAAGTTTTAAAAACGTTGTGTTTAACTAATGATACCACAATAATGAATTAATTGGAACGTATACAAAAGTATGGGGGGGTTTAAGGGAACAAAACTCCATAAAATTTTTATGGGGTGGACAAACTTCACTATAATTTTGTTCTAAGATGCTACTGCCATTAGAATGATACATGTCAATTTTCATTTTGTAACTTCAAAGGGTTGTAACTTTTTTGATGAGCACATTTGTACTACGGTAAGTTAGGTTCAATCGAACTATTTTTGACTGTAGAATGTGTGGTATAATTTATGACCAATCTTTTCGGGACACCCTGTATAACACCAGTTTATAGCGTCCTGCGCCTTCCGGTTCCTATTTTCCAGCCGCGTCGATCTGTCCAATCTCTTGGTCGTAGATCTCTCTCAGACATGCCTTTCTGGATTCAACTTATCCAGGTTGTTTTCGGTCTGCCCCTTTTCCTTCTCTCCGGGGGTTGCCATTCCATTATTAGCTTTGGGAGTCGATGTTCCTCCATTCTTTGTACATGGCCATACCAACAAAGTTGTTTTTGTTTGACTTCTTCAATTATGTCTTAAATAGAACTTAAGATGAAAATAATTTAATTTTGCATGTGAGTGCATTTTGCCTGTTTTAACGGGAGGTACCCTTTATTGCTTAATACGTATTATGCTTTATTTTCTTCTCTTTGTTGTATTTCTTTTAATCCACCATATTTGTTGCTAATGTACCATCTTATTTTATTTCAACATATTCCCCCTTTATGATAAACCTTCGCTCTTGATCATCTCCTTATATGTTCGCATTGTGTATTCTGTAAAATTATTATTTATTTTGCTAATATTTTGGCCTTCTTCAATGGTAGTCTGTAATTGGCACTTGCAGTCCGACTCTGGAGCTACTTATAGTATTTGCTCCAAAAACCAATAAATCAATTTAAGTCAAAATCGAAAAACTAATCATCGTTACTCAACTATACCGGATACGCCTTCGTGTGGAAATTTGTCTTCAGGTGTATAGGCGATACACATATTTGACCTTGTTACAAAAGATTACGTAAAAACTAATTGGACCCAATGAAATTTCCATAATATAAGGAAACTTTCATCTAACGGATATAGAAATTTGAGACAATAAATTTAAAAGTGTATTGTAATATGAATATACTTACTTACTTACTTAATCCAGAACTCGTCTACCTTTCGGTGTGAGTTATTACGGAGTTAGGTTCTCCGTCGTTTTCTTCCAGATTTCCTTTCATTTCCTTCTATCCACGGCCAATGCTTTTGTTTCCTCACATTTTATTCCTCTTTTGTCGACCGCTTTCCTCACTTCTTCTGTCCACGTCTTTCTTGGTCTTCCTCTCTTCTTTCTTCCCATATATCTCTCGCTTCATATATTTGTCTTACTATTTTGTCTTCTCTTTTTCTCAGTACATGTCCGAGTCATCTAAGTTGTCCTTGTTCGATTGTTGTTGTAACTGTGTTTATTTTCAGATTTTCTATAAAGGTTTGATTTCTAATTTTATCTTTCCTTGTTTTGTCCTTTATTGCTCTGAAAAATCTCATTTCTGTGCTTATTAGTCTATTCTTTTGCATTTTTGTTAATGCCCAAGATTCACAGGCATAGTTTAGAGTGGGTTTCACAATATTTTTTACTATTTCCGTTTTTATATTCTTAGGTACTTCTTTCTTTTTAAAAAGTTACTCTTAATAATATTGTACAGCTTGCCAGTCTTTGCAATTCTTTATCTCATCTTCTAATTTTCCATCCCGGCTTATGATTACCCCCAAATACTTATATATGTCTACCTGTTCAAGTTACTTGCCATTTACTTCTGTTTCATGTTTTCCTTTTTGTCTTCCAATTATCACTGTTTTTGATTTTTCTTTGTTTATTTTCATGTTTCTGATTTTTAGCTCTTCATACGATATGTTTATATTTTCTTGTAGTTGTTTTGCTGACTTCCCAGTGATGACCAGGTCGTCTGCGTAACATAGTTCTGTTATTTGTATCATTCTCAACTTTCAATATCCTACATTATATTTTCTCCATTTGTGTTTGCATTTTTTTATTACGTCATCTATTACTAGGTTAAAGAGTAGTGGGCTCAGGACACAACCCTGTTTTAATCCAATGTTGCTGTCGAATAATTTTGATGTTTCATTTCTTGTCCTTACATAGCTTTTCGTTTTTTCGTATAAACTCTGGATGCCTATTGGATCTTGTTCAATTTTTCTCTTCTCTAGTATTTTCCAAATATCTTCTCTTTTAATTCTGTCGAAAGTTTTTTCCATATCTATGAAACATACATGTATTTCTCTTTTTGTTTTAAGAGCTTTTTCTATTATTTGTCTTATTATGAAAATCTGATCGTTCGTCCCTCTTTTTTTTTCTGAAACCACTCTGGCTCTCCTCTAAGGTGTTTTCTTAGGTTTTCCCTTAGCCTGTTTTCTAGTATACTAGCATAAAGTTTTCCTTCTGTGCTTCCAACTGTTATTCCTCTCTGGTTTGAGCATTCTTTGCTATTTCCTTTTTTATACAATGGTGTTATAATGCCTATCTGCCAGTCTAGTGGTACTTCCTTTTCATTTTTAGCTTGGTTCATGATGTTTAGTAATTCTTGTTGTCTTTCTTCATTCATGTATTTGACCATTTCTGCAGTTATATCGTTATGTCCCGGTGCTTTTCCCAGCTTGATTTTGTTGATTGCATTTGTTAATTCCTGTTGCTCTTGTGGAGTGTGTTGATTTATGTTTTGTTCTATCTTATCTCCTTCTACTTGTTCCACTTTCAAGAGTTCTTCAAAGTATTCTCTCCACCTCTCCATAATCTCATTCTCTTCAGTAAGTATGTTCCCGTTTTATCCTTCACGTTTTTCAATGTATTTGGTTTTGGTTTTCTTATGCTCTTAAGTGTGTTATAGAACATTGTGTATATCTTCGCATTGTGTATTATGTGTATTCTGCAAAATTATTATTTATTTTGCTAATATTTTGGTCTTCTTCAATGCTAGTCTGTAATCGGCATTGGTAGTCCCACTCTGAAGCTACTTATAGTATTTGCTCCAAAAACCAATAAATCAATTTAAGTCAAAATCGAAAAACTAATCATCGTTACTCAACTATACCGGATACGCCTTCGTGTGGGAAATTTGTCTTCAAATGTATAGGCGATACACATATTTGACATTGTTACAAAAAATTACGTAAACACTAATTGGACCTAATGAAATTTCCTTAATAAGGAAACTTTCATCGCACGGATATAAAAATTTGAAACAATAAATTTAAAAGTGTATTCTAATATGAACCATTAATATAGGTTGCCCAAATCAGCGACACGTGTTATATAATAATCAATATTTAAAACGTGATATGTCGAGGTTTTTACTTCTTCGGATTAACTATTTGTAACATACGAGAACCATGAATTTTGATTTTTTATCTAAAGACATTATGGAACTCTTTTCTTCTTGTATGGCTTGTTAAATATTACAAAAAATATTTTACCACCTTTTATAAATATATCAAACTTTATTTTAAACTCAATTTTACTGCGCTTTTCATGGTTAATACCTAATTCTAATAAAGTTAAAACTGAATTATAATTTTCCATCCCAAACCTGTTTATTAGATATATCTAAGGCATCTCTTCATCCATTTTCAAAAAATTAATTCTTTCACACCTTTTTTTGGACTGAGGTGGAACGCTCTTAACTGACTAGGTAAGATGTCCCTAGTACTGTTGGACCTGACAGGAGAGGAGAACACGCCACGGCACACAGACCAGAGTATGGTCCATGCGTCACCGTGCCCCCCATAACCAGCCACCTAACAACTAAAACCACCCCCTCTTCCGACCCGGAATATCCCTGAACGTGTTCAGTGGATGAACGAAACATGGGGATATTCCGCGCAGTCTAAAAAGGATGTCTGAAGATATCTTACATGTTAAAAAATCCTATTACGCTTACCTAGAAGCGACAGGCACATAGCAGGAAGTCTGTATCTGAAATTTGAATAACTGAACCCAAAGCACCTGCCTAAAAGCGGCAAACACTTGTGGAATAAGTCCTTGCTCAAATGTTACCCCGAACAGCGGAGAAACGTAGCTAGAATTGTTATGATCGTATCTATGGTCCTGGAGCAGGGATTCATCCCAAGAGGGAAAAAATTGTCTTTGGAAAAGAGAATTAAGGTGTTGGAAATCTGTATTGGATAAATCTTCCACCCTTACTAATTTTCATTCCAAGACATTCTTTAACTGCCGTTAAATCTTTTATTTTAAAAGAGCTTGACAATTTCTCTTTTATAGTGTTAATTTCATTTTTGGAGCATGAAAAATGTAGAAATAGTCAACAAGCAAACCTGTAAGTATGACAACCATCGATTTTTGATATTATAGATCCTAGTTCTAATAAAAATGTATGAATATTGTCATCCCGGAAGTTAGCCAGGCTTTTTGTCTTATTTTCAATTTCTAGGTATAGGTAGATATCCATCGTTTAATTTAATCATACCCATAAGTACTCGTTTTGATTTTGATTTTTTATCTAAAGACATTATGAAACTGTTTTCTGGTTGTATGACTTGTTAAATATTACAGAAAATATTTTACCGCCTTTTGTAAATACATCAAACTTTAACAACCTTACTTGAGTAATCAATTTTTTAAACTCAATTTTACTGCGCTTTTCAGGGTTAATTCCTAATTCTAATAAAGTTAAAACTGAATTATAATTTTCCATCCCAAACCTTTTTATTAGATATATCTAAGGCATCTCTTCATCCATTTTCAAAAAATTAATTCTGTCACACCTTTTTTTTGGACTGAGGTGGAACGCTCTTAACTGACTAGGTAAGATGTTCCTAGTACTGTTGGACTCGGACACGAGAGGAGAACACGCCAGGGCACACAGACCAGAGTATGGTCCATGCGTCCCGCGGGCCCCTCATAACCAGCCGCCTACCAACTAAAACCTCCCTCTCTTCCGACCCGGAATATCCTTGAACGTGTTCAGTGGATGAACGAAACATGGGGATATACCGCGCAGTCTAAAAAGGATGTTTGAAGATATCTTACGTGTTAAAAAATCCTATTATGCTTGTCTAGAAGCGGCAGGCACATAGCAGGAAGTCTGTATTTGAAGTTTGAATAACTGAACCCAATGCACCTGCCTAAAAGCGGCAAACGCTTGTGGAAAAGGTCCTGGACCCGAGCAGCGGAGAAACGTAGCTAGAAGTGTTATGATCGTATCTATGGTCCAGGATCAGGGATTCCTCTCAAGAGGGAAAAAAATTGTCTTTAAAAAAGAGAATTAAGGTGTTGGAAATCTGTATTGGATAATTCTTCCTCACCTACTAATTTTCATTCCAAGACATTCTTTAACTGCCGTTAAATCTTTTATTTTAAATGAGCCTGACAATTTCTCTTTTATAATGTTAATTTCATTTTTGGAGCTTGAAAAATGTAGAAATAGTCAACAAGCAAACCTGTAAGTATGACAACGATCGATTTTTGGTCTTATAGATCCTAGATCTAATAATAATATATGAATTTTGTCATCCCGGAGGTTAGCCAGGCTTTTTTGTCTTATTTTCAATTTCTAGGTTTGGGTAGGTATCCATCCTTTAATTTAATCATAGCCATAAGTACTCGTAATTGTTACCATATATCTAATTCTTGTACTTTAGAGAAAACTTGTGTTTCATGTTTCATCCCACATATTCTTCTCTTAGTGACCAATTTTCATAGTTTTATATTTGTTAACTTTTATTTACAACTTCGTTTTTTTTATTTACGTCCATATATTAATTATTAGTCGTTGCATCTTTCTCTGGTAGTTATGGTTACCACGAGTCATCTACATAAATAGAATAAATAATCCTTTTAGCACAACTGGCGTTAGGTACTTGTAACGTATTGTTGTCTTTAAATTGTTTGTTCTTATTTTTATATTTTTAAAATAATAACATCCATAATTATGACGAATAGAAATGCAATATACAGGGTGTAACAAAAATACAGGTCATAAATTTAATCACATAATCTGGGACCAGAAATAGTTCGATTGAACCTAACTTACCTTAGTACAAATGTGCACATAAGAAAAGTTACAGCCCTTTGAAATTACAAAATGAAAATCGATTTTTTCCAATATATCGAAACTTATTAGAGATCTTTTATTGAAAATAGGCATGTGGTATTTTGATGGTAGTAGTATCTTAAGAAAAAATTATAGTGAAATTTGGACACCCCATAAAAATTTTATGGGGGTTTTGTTCTTTAAACCCCCCCAAACTTTTGTGTACGTTCTAATTTAATCATTATTGTAGTACCATTAGTTAAATACAATATTTCAAAAACGCTTTTGCCTCTTTGTACTTTTTCGAAAAGTCAGTTTTTATCGAGATATTTTGAATATTTGTCAAATCCACCACATATTTGTATATGGCTAAGTACGATTATGGAGACTTGGTAATAATACTAAAATTTATTTATGATTTAAATACATTTTTAGGTATATTTTGTACCATATTAAAAAAGAAGTGACATCTCGATAAAAAGTGCCTTCTCGAAAAAATACAAAGAGGCAAAAAAGTTTTAAAAACACTGTGTTTAACTAACGGTACTGCAGTAAAAGTTTAATTGGAACATACACAAACATTTGGCGGGTTTAAAGGAACAAAACCCCCATCAAATTTTTATGTAACCATATTAAAAAAGAAGCCGCAACTCGATAAAAACTGCCTTATCGAAAAAATAATAAGAGACAAAAAAGTTTTAGAAATATTAAATTTAACTAATGGTAGCACAATAATAATTTAATTGGAACGTACACAAAAGTTTGGGGGGTTTAAGGGAACAAAACCCCCATGAAATTTTTATGGGGTGCACAAATTTTACTGCAATTATTTTTTAAAGATTTTTCTGCCATAAGAATGCCACATGTCCATTTTCAATAAAAAATATCTAACAGTTTTCGATATATTCGAAAAAATCGATTTTCATTTTGTAACTTCAAAGGGCTGTAACTTTTTTTATGTGCATATTTGCACTAAGGTAAATTAGGTTCATTCGAACTATTTTTGGTCTCAGAATATGTGATTTAATATTTAATTTATGACCAGTATTTTCGTTACACCCTGTATAATATTTCAACGTTTTATCTGGCAGTAAAATATACGTATACACTAATAAATGCGTCTGAGTTTGCTATTCAAATACAAGAAAATGTAATAGTGTGCTACAAAGTCCAAATATTGAAAAAGGATTTCCGCGTTCAATCTAAATAGAATTGTCGAATCTACACTAGATACTTGTATGCAATCTGCAACCCTACGTAAATTACAATTCCTTATAAGTATGTGTAGAGCGGCAATAATTTGAAATAGATGTAAGTAAGTCAATAAAGAAAACTCAAAAATCATCTTATTCTTGGTACTGCCTTCCGATATGATATACGTACACAAATACTTAAAAATATTTTTAAAAATGATACTTTCCAATTTTTTTTATCAATATATATTTTGGTGATGCGTATTTTTCATTGATTATTTTTAATGATTTTAATTTCCAATCGTGTAGTAAGATTTTACATCACGTGTTTAATTGTGTCCAATCAGAACTTATACATTATTACACTGACTATTTCACTAGACTGTTTTTAACTGATAAAACGGCATAGCACGCTTCGTTTCCTACTGACAAAACTCCTTAACGACGTGATTTCTCAGCGACAAAATTATGACAGGTAATAAATAAAGATAAATAAATAAATAAAGAAATAAAGATTATATTTCGTTGATATGGTGCATTAATTGTCTCGTGAAATAGTCTTGTCGAATATCATTCGAGAGAAAATTATTTCCGGCAAAATTTTCTCCTGGTTTCATTCAAGTTCGTTGCCTTTTGGTAATTTTCGCTTATGAAATTTTGACAAAATCACTCGACTGACGTCTCGTGATTTAAGTCAAAATTTAATTCGCGAAAATTGCCAGGCAACAAACTTTCATACCAGTCGAAAATATTGCCGGCAAAATTTTCTCTCTTGTGATATTATATACGATAATAATTTTTAGGTACCTATTTTGTTTCTGTTTAATTACAACGAGTTTTATAGTTTTGACAACTGTCACATTTAAGAAAATAGACTTACACATTAGAAAATAGACTGTCACATTAAAGAAATAAACTTTTGGTTCTGCATCTAATGTCAAATTATCAGGAGGGCCATAAAAATCGGCAATTTTACGTTCTTGATTGTAATTCGGTAAGATTACCTATTTCATAAATAAACCTGTATTTTTATAGTTATTTATGTACCAACTCAGTAAAGTGACTCCTTATCGAATGAGTCTGATATTACGAGCGAGCCGAGTAACAGACGATTTCGATAACGATTCTTTACTGACGTGGTGCATACAAAATTTTATCGCCAAAAATAAAAAACATTAACAAATATTCATAGTTTGTTTAACCCTCCGTTACTCGCACACGGTGTATGAGACCGGCCCTCTAAATAACTTCCTATAACTCTGATTGTAGTGAAGATTTTGAATTGCTGCTGCATATACCTCTTCAGTCATCAGTCAACTGTGGGTGAAGTCCACGTGCAGTGTAAAAAAGAGTATTGTACTTTTATTATTAGGCAACAAGGTGCGGTACACCGCGTGTGAGTATTTGTGCACAATTTTTTTGTTTAAATAAGAGGTCGATAGTTTTAATTAGTAAGGTAATTTAAGATCTTTTTCTTATTTTCAATGTTTATATATTTGTTTATTTATATTTCGATATGAATTAAGAGAAGGAGAAGCAAAGATTATTAAAATTATTTGAGGAAGTATCGACTGACGAGGAAACGTATGAAGATGATGATGGACAAAATTACTTTTTATTAAAGTAATGTAATATTGACACAAACGCATATCTACAAAATTATATGATCATATATTCATTAAATAATATAATTGTACACAATTTTGCAAAAAAATATTTTTTTAATTATTGCTGACCCATATTTCTGGACCAGGTCTTCTGCACGGTGCGTGAGTATTCGATCACATAAAATTGGCGAGCGTAACGGAAGGTTAATCTTTTTATTGTACAAACATACAAACATAAATTAATAATTTCGGATGGCAGTGATGACAGATTACTTTTCCATGATGGCCACTTTCGATTTTTAATCAATGGTGATCAATGATGAATAGTTACTAAATCAATAAAGTTTTGACTTATTTTATATGAATATAATTCAAAATTCTACAGCGTTTCACTTTTTGACATAAATTTAATTAATCTTCTTCTTTTTCTTCTCCTTCTTCTTCTTCTTTTATATAGGCAGTACTGCCTGCTTTTCTTCAACGGTGCCTTTCATTCTGCCCCTATGTTTTCATTCCATTTTTTCCTTGGGTGTCCTATGCTTCTCCTGCCTAACGGTGACTTGTCCCTGGCTATTATTACTATCCTTGATTCAGACATCCTGCTTATGTGCTCATTCCAGTCTTCTTTTCTGTTCTTTACCCAGGTATTTATACTGTCTACCCCACATATGCCTCTGATTTCCTCACTTCTTACCCTATCATGTAGTCCTTTTCCAACAATCCTTCTTAAGATCTTCATTTCGTTGGTTTCCAGATGTCTTCGTGTTTTGCTTGTATCTGGTCTTGTTTTGGCCGTGTAAGTCATAACTGGCCTAATAACTGACTTATATATTCGGGCCTTTGTTTCCAATCTAAGGTGTTTGTTTTTCCAAATTGTGTCGTTTGGGCATCCGGCCGTTCTACTGGCTTTAATTATTTGGTCTTTTACCTCTTCTTCGATATTGTTGTCGGCTGTTAGAATAATTCCCAGATATTTGAAAATCATTACTTGTTGTATAATTTGATTGTCTAACTCCAATTTGCATCTTATTGGTTCTTTGGCAATTACTAAGCTTTTTATTTTTTGGGCTGATATTTTCATATTCATTTCTTTTGCGTTAATGTTGAACTCGTGCAATTCGTCTTTGCACTCTGCTACTAACACGGTGTCATCAGCGTAACAGAGTATTTTTTATCTCTCTATTGCCCATTTTGTACCCTCTTTTTTTCTTCACTTGTTTTATTGTTGCATCCAATATTATGTTAAACAGTAGAGGGCTTAGTGAATCTCCTTGCCTGATTCCTGTGTTTGTTTCTATGGGTTCTCTTATTATTCCATTGACTTTCATTTCTATTTTATTTCTTACATATATGTTTTCTATCAGTTTTATGATATCCAGTGGTAAATATTTCTGATATAGTAGGTGTATCACATATTTTACTTGGATTCTATCAAACGCTTTATCTAGGTCTATGAAACAGAAAAAGGCTGGTTTGTTAGATTCTAATGATATCTCCGCTATTTGCCTTATCACAAAAACTGTATCGTTACATGATCTTCCCCCTCTAAATTCTTGTTGTTCATCCGATATATTTATGTATGCCATTATTTTCTTCATAAGTATTTTTGTTGTGAGTTTCAGTATAGTGCTCAGTAAATTTATCCCTCTATAGTTACTGGGGTTTGCCCTATCACCTTTCTTAAATAACGCTATCATTTGAGTGGTTCTCCATTCTTCTGGAATTCTTCCTGTATTTATTATTTTACTTATAAGGATATTCAGTTCTTTGTGAAGTCGATCTCCTCCGTATTTTAAAATTTCATTAGCTATTCCATCTTTCCCAGGAGCTTTTCGATTTTTCATCTTTTTAAGGCGTTCTTTATATCTTCCTCTTTAATTTCTGTTTTCTCATCCGATTCTAATCCTGGTGTTTCCAGTTCTTTGTGATTAGCTGTTTGACAGAGGTTTTTTGGTAAGTTGTCCATGTATTTGTATCAATATGTTTTACTTCTATCAATTCCTTCATCTCTGTTCTTTGACCTCTTATCATTTTCCACATTTCCTTTTGCATCCCATAAAAGTCGTGCTCCATCTCTTTTGAAAATGCTTCCCAATGTTCTGTTTTCTTCCTTCTTACTATTGAGTTTAATTCATTTCGTACTCTTCTATATTCTTCATATGTTTGTCTCGTTCTTTTTGGACTTGTATTCTAAGAGGATTTTCTTTTTTTCTTGGCATTTTATTTTTATTTTTTCACAGAACCATGGAGTTCTCGTTTTCTTTCCTATATGTTTACTAATTTTACTTTCTCCAAGTGCTTCCGTTGCTGCCATTTTGATATTATCTCTGATCTTCCTTCAACTTTCTTCTATGTCTTCATCCGGTGTAATGTAGTTTTTAATAGTAATTAATAATATATAAAATAATTAAAACATATTTTTTCTACGAGCGTGCAAAAATGTCTACTTTCGTGCACGCATTTTAGTTTAGAAAGTTTTACTTTTCCGCACGCGTTTTACTTTTCCGCACGCGTTTAACTATTTTAATATGGCTTAAAATAATTATAATACATGCAATAAACTAATATTTAGATATTATTTACTAATTTATTTCAAATATATATCTTATTGTGTTCCTGTTTTAATGAAATTAACGCGACAATTCGATGAAATAAAATTATTTTGGATCCCGGTCCTGGATTTTAGTAGTAAAATACAGAATCAAGTCGTCTCCTGAATTAATACTATTTTTCAAAAAATTTGACCAAATATTTATTTTAAAAGTATATCAGTGAAATCAGTATAGTTAGTGTGTTAATTTGTGCTATAATTCATAACAGTGAGTAACATATTTCTAAATATTAACTACTGATCAATATACTCCAACCTCAAACTTGATATCCAAGAGCACCGATAACAAACCACTTTTTTGTTCCTACCTTTCTGTTCCTACCGGCTTTCGAGACAGGGCCGTCTCGAGGATCGAGTCTGGGAAGTATGCGAATCAAATTAAAAAATGGATGAAAATCCTGATGGAGAAGCTTCGGCTTCTCACCAACAACCAAATACATATTCGAGTGCCCTAACCTCCTTCAAATATCCGACCAAAGAGCAAGCTGTTGTTCTCTCCAGCATAAATGATGTCAAAATTCATGAATACATAATTGCTGTGGGAAATTTGGTACAACCTAAGAATATTCTATTTGCCTCACGTATCTCCAACAATAGAGTATGTATTTACCTCACCAGTACTAATGTCGTGGATTCCTTACTGCAAACACATAATTCACTAATATTGAACAATACAAAAATTGAAATTAGAAGATTAATCACTCCAGCCACAAGACTCGTCATTTCTAATGTCAGCCCTACCGTTCCAAACTCTTTAATAGAAGATGAACTGAAAAAGCTGGGATTTCAAACAGTATCTAGAATAACTTTTCTAAAAGTAGGCATGCCGAATACTGCATACAGCCATGTCTTAAGCTTTCGCCGCCAAGTGTTTGTTACTCCTGATGATAATATCCTTATCCCAGACTTTGTTCCAATTACCTATGACAACACTAACTACCATATATACTTAACTCTCGACAACTTATACTGCACTAAGTGTGCAACAAAAGGGCATCGGGAAACTGATTGTCCATCAACATGTCAACAAACAAATCTCAATATAAATAGTCCATATCAATCACACAATGTAATTCCACAACAACCTCCCTTAATGGATACTGACCACACTAATGTTCAAATTCCTAACGCTGAAGCCTTAGTATCTGATCAACCATCATTAGAAAAACACACTTTGTCCACAGAAAAAACCAAAGAAACAAATTTTCCTCCATTAATTACCGAAGTACCCCCCCACACAACCAAAAGACAGATATCTACCTCACCTGATATACAAGAAACGTCAACTTCCACAACTCCTTTTGTAAAACCTAAACACATAATAAAACGCCAAAAAGCGTCACCCTCTGATATTATTAAAGAGTTAGAGACCATTAAAAATAAAATTGAGTCTAGGTCCCCAAAATTTCCTCTTGATTTTAATGTTATTTGTGATGCGATACAAAATGCCTTAAACTCAAAAGACCCTAACTCCATTGTAGCAAACTATACAACGGATATAACATCATTTAAAGATATTCTACTATTTGCACATGATCATATTTTAGACCGCGGTATAAAATCCAAATTAACAAGGCTAAGAAAAAGATTACAACTCAATATCACTGATTCCTCATCGGATATAGAAAGTGACATCTCTGTTTCTCAGTCAGGTACTCAAAATGGCTAATACATTTGTTTTACAGTGGAACCTAAACGGATATTACAACAACGTAGAATCTCTTAATATTTTAATGAAAGAATTTTCTCCCCTAGTAATCTGCTTACAGGAAACACATCTTAAAAGTAAAAACTTACATATTAAAAACTATACTAGCTTTCTCAAAAATCGCGACACAGAACACGCCAGCGGCGGAGTAGGCATTTTCGTAAAAAATTGTGTAGAAGCAAGAGAAATTCACCTGAACACTAATTTGGAAGCCGTTGCTGTATCTACATCGTGCAGTATCAACTGTAGACCTATTCACATATGTAACATTTACCTCCCTCATCCTAATGCAAATGTACTTGAAGACTTACAGCGCTTAATCGACGATATTCCTGCTCCCAAACTAATACTTGGTGACTTGAATTGTCATAATATCACATGGGGTAGTATAAAAACGGACAAATGTGGTAGACTTCTTCAGAATTTAATCGATAATCAAAATCTAATATTAATGAATACTGGTAAACCTACTCATTTTAGCTCCCACAATAGCACTTTTTCTGCCATCGATATTTCATTGTGTGATCATTCATTAGCTACAAGTTTTTCTTGGAACAGTCTTGATTATCTATATAATAGCGACCATTTTCCTCTAACAATTGAAACCATTGGGCATGATCAACCGAATATTCCTGTTTACCAAAAATGGAAATTAAACTCAGCAAATTGGGACTTATATAGAGAGCTAATAAATAATTATCTTACGAGCTTTATTCCAGAGGGTAGCATAGATTCATCTCTTTATCATTTCAATGATACTATACTAAAATGCGCTAATATTGCAATAGGAAAAACAAAACCGTGTAAACGAAAACCAGTACCATGGTGGAATGAAGAAATAGCCTTAGCTATTAAATCTAGCAAACATGCTTTCAATGTTTTAAAAAGACATAAAACAACAGAAAATGTTAACAACTTTAAAAAACTTAGGGCAAAAACTAAATATCTTATTAAGAAAAGTAAAAAAGAAACATGGTCAAATTATGTCTCTACCATAAATTCATCAACATCTATGACTGCGGTCTGGAATAAAGTACGTACACTAAAAGGTGAACAAAACTCAATTCACATTAACACTCTTTCTTATAAAAACAAATTAATATCTTCCCAACAAGAAATTAGTAATATTATGTCAGATGTATATAAGGCAAATTCAAGCAATGCAAACTTCAATCCCGCATTTTTAGATTTTAAAAATCAACGTGAAATGACAGAAATATCTATAATAGATAGTGATAATCCACTAAATTTTCCCATCACATACCAAGAATTAGAAGAAGCTCTAGATAAATCAAAAAACACTTCACCGGGTCCTGATAATATACCAATCGTATTTATCAAAAACCTGCCCTACACAGGAAAATTAATTCTCTTAGACATTTTCAATCACATTTACCTTAATAAAAAATTCCCTTCAACCTGGTCTGAATCAACAATTATTCCCATTTTAAAACCTTTTAAATCAAAAACTGACCCTTTTTCCTACAGACCTATTTCTCTTACAAATAGTACATGCAAACTACTAGAAAAAATTTTAAATAACAGATTAATATGGTTTCTTGAAAAAAACCGATTATTAAGCCATATCCAAAGCGGTTTCAGAAAAGGCAGATCAACTCATGATGCCTTAGTAGCTATTGACAATATTATATGTGAGTCCTTTAGAAATAACCAGAAAGTGATTGCCATATTTTTTGATATAAATAAAGCATTTGATACTGCAATGAGATACAACATTTTACAAACCATGTCTAACTGGGGTGTCCAGGGAAATTTTCTTGCTTTTGTAAAACATTTCATGAATAATAGAGTATTCCAAGTACGTGTGAATGGAATTACTTCAAAAACAGAATGTCTTCAAAACGGTATTCCACAGGGCTCAACCTTAAGCCCCACTCTATTTTTAATAGCAATTAATAATATCGCTCAAGAAATAAAGCTACCGTTGAAAGCAGGTCTGTATGCAGATGACTTAGTTGTATATACTAGTAGCTGCAATATTACACTATGCTCAAGAATTTTACAATCATTCCTACATAAACTAGACGACTGGTCCCAAAAAACTGGTTTTACGTTCTCAGGTGATAAATCCCGTTTCATCGTATTTAGTAAAAGAAAAACTAATTGCAAAGCAACACTTACTCTAAATGGTATCAACCTAAAACAAGTAGAGAACATTGACTTTCTTGGCCTGAGACTGGACAGTCAGTTAACATGTGCAGAACATATTAAAAAGCTAGTCGTATCCTCCCAATCTAAAGTCAATCTCCTTAAAATGCTATCAAACCGATCTTGGGGAGCGGACACCATGAAACTGCTGCATATATACCAATCATTAATCCGAAGTAAACTGGATTATGGTGCAACATGCTATTCAACTGCGAGTAATTATATTCTTAAAAAACTAGACATTATACAAAACACATGTTTAAGACTTATTCTGGGTGCCTACCGAACTAGTCCTGTTTCAAGTTTTCAGGTTATCCTAAATGAATCCCCCCTATCAATACGAAGACAACACATTTCTTTAAATTATGCCGCGAGATTGTCTTCCAACCCTAATAATACAAATTATCCACTTCTTCACAAAACATATCCACCTACTCATTGCCATAAACGATTCAAATATCCACCCCTTAAAGAACGTTTAATGAGATATGGTTTTGACATGGAGCAGCTGACACATTCTTATCCTATACAACGAACTATACCTACCTGGACTATTAATTTTCCTACTATTGATATATCCCTCACGGCCTATCCAAAGAGTACCACAAATCCCATAATCATTAACAAACTATATCAAGAACGGATATCAGAATACACTGGCTATAACAAGATTTTTACTGATGCGTCAAAAACTGAAAATGGACATGCAGCGGCCTTTATTCTAGGAAAGTCTGAATATGCAGTTCGCATCCCTCAATTCTGCAGCATTTTCACGGGAGAAGCAATCGCCATTTTAAAGGCATTAGACATATGTAAGAGTCATGCAAGCTCAAATTTTCTTATTATTACAGACTCTCTATCTGTTCTTCAGAGCTTAAGGCAAATATATCCAGTACATGCTATTCTGCAACAAATACAATTAGCACTTTATAACCTACAAAACAGGCAAGTAAACGTTAAATTTCTTTGGGTACCATCACACACAAGTATCGCAGGAAATGTAAAAGTAGATGAATTGGCCAAGAAAGCTGCTACTGACGAGAAAACTGAAATAATGACTACAATTCCATTCAGTGATATCCAGCTCAAGATTAAACAGCACTGTGTAAATAATTGGCAACAAATGTGGAATTCTAATAAGGCTAACCTTAAAAGCGTTAAAACTAGGATTGGCACTAAACTACAATTTCCAGAAAACAGAAGGCAACAGGTGATTATAAACCGACTAAGAATTGGACATACAGCGTTAACCCACCAGCACCTCATAACAAAAGAACTACCACCTGAATGTTCGTATTGTGAATGTCCAATAACTGTTCAACATATATTGACTGAATGTCCTCTTTATTCCTACGAAAGAGCCATCAACAACGTACCAGAAGAAGCAAACAAACTTAAAGATATTTTAAACTGTAATGTAGCAAATACAATCAAATTCCTTAAGGACATACGTTTACTACACAAAATTTAACTAATATTCTATGTATCATTTGGCAATTTGTAATTTAATATTTGTAATTTAATATTTGTAATTTATTATTTGTAATTTAATGCGCAATTTGTAATTAGTATATTTAATAACAACTATTGTAAAATCTGTAAAACCCGCTAATAACCTTTAATGGTTGATGCGGAAATGTTAAATAAAAAAAAAAAAAAAATTATTGTGACATAATATTCGAAAGTCAAATCGGTAGATAATAACAGTCGTTTTGAATCATCGTCATGGAAACCAAGATCGTCGTCATGCTAACTAATTATATTGAAAGTTTTTTGTATTTTCATATTAATTAAATTAATTGATTAAGATTTGGTCATTTTTTAAAGACTCGTAGAAAAAATATTGTTCCTAACTCTTGCAGAAAGTCCTTTTTCGTACTCGACTGCTTGCCGAACTCTCGCTTCGCGTCGTTAGGCAAACTGCAGTCGCGTGCGGAAAAGTATGACTTTCTGCACTTGTTAGGAAAATAACTATTAAGTTCACTCAAATAAATAATCGATTACTGCCATCGACCACTTGCATTAAATCTCGGTTAACGTGGTTAATATTTGCGGCAGTAAAGTTCTTCTTCTTTCTGCTAATGTTGTAATTTTATTCAGTTTGTTTGTTATCACTTTGATCCTTAATATTAATATTAGTGTTGTGTTTAATAAATAATTACTTCCTCTGTAATTCTCCGGGTCCGAATTTTCTACCTTTTTGAAGAGAGGTATTAGAATGCTTGATATCCATTCTTGTGGTATTCTGTTTTGTTCTATTATTATTTGGATTAATTTTAATAGTTGTTTGGTCATATCTTCTCCTCCCTACTTTGGGATTCATTCGATATTGTGCCTCCTCCCGGGTGATTTTCTATTTTTAATTTCCTTTTATTGCTTCCTTTACATCTGCATCTTCAATTATTATTCCTTCGTTTGTTATCACTTCAGGTGTTGGTGGTTCATTGTGGTCTCCTTTAGCAAATAGAGATTGAAAATAGTCTGCACATGTTTCCTTCTGAATTCTGTTTACTAAATGTGCTTGCACTAAGTTTTTAAAAGACCTTTATCACCAACCGTCACTAAAGTCATTCATTATTGTACTCACTTGCCATTTGCGGCATTAAAGTAACACTTTATTGTACTGAAAGGAGAATTTTACTTTATCTGCCGCGATTAATTGGAATTGAATGTAAGTGGTCGATGAAACACCATGTACGTCGACTTTATACTTGGAGAAGTCCTGGAGATAGGTCTAGAAATCAAATAGATTACATCCTTACCAATATTCGCTAGAGATCGTCAATTCAAACAGTCAGATCATATCCAGGGGCGATATGCGGATCCGATCATACTCTCCTCGTAGCTAAAATAAAGCTTAAACTTAAGCGCCCAACAAACGAAAAGAGACAAATAGGATAGAACTAAGAAAGCAGGCCGACCTTCTCCAGGAAGAACATAAAATAATGCCCTCTATTCGTAACGGAACATCACAAGAAATATGGTAGACTTTTAAACATTGTGTAACAACACCAATTGATCATCCAAAGATAAATAATCCTGTGAAACGGAAACACTGGATATCAGATGAAACCTTTCAAATCATTGAGAATAGAAGAAATCTTTGTCAAAGTGGTGTGCATAGTGAAAGGGAAAAGCTAGTTTAAGAAACCTCATTAAAGAAATAAAACGAAGATGCAAGGCAGATAAAAAAACTGTACTATCAAAGTATGTTCAAAGGAATTGAGAGACATGATCAGAATAATCAGCCGAGAGATCTATTTAGAAAAATACGCTACTTAACAACAGACTTCGAAGCCAGAACTTGGGCCATTGAAGACAACACTGGAACTCTGAGAACAAACAGAGAAGATATAGCAGAGATATGGAGATCGTATTGCAGGGACCTATATAAAGATAATCAATGCCAAGAACCTGTTAACCAAATCTCTGACGAGGTAGAAGAAGGACCTGATATATTTGAAAATGAAGTGACTCGCGATCATTAAGCTCAAATATAATAAAGCACCAGTTCCGGATATGATAACAGCAGAAATGCTCAAAGCCACAGAAAAAACTGGCGCAAAATTACTTCATCTACTCTGTAACCAAATATGGCATTCTAAACAATGGCCTGAAGACTGGACAAAATTTACAATAAAAACAATTCATAAAAAAGGCCGCTTCCATAAATGCGACAATTATAGAACTAGTTCTCTTATATCACATGCTAGTAAAATAATGCTACATATAATCAATGAGAGACTAAAAACATTCCTTCAAAGAGAAATTCCACAAGAGCAAACTGGATTTACCAAAGGTAGAGGTACTCGAGAACACCTGTTGAATATAAGACAAATAATAGAAAAATCTAGGGAATTTAATATTTCACTGTACATATGCTTTATAGATTATCGTAAGGCATTCGACAAGGTCAAGTGGAGACACTTATGGCGAATACTAAAAGAAGTAGGCGTACCTCAACACCTTATTTCGCTTATAACTGAACTATACGAACACACTACTGACACACTTTCACACGAATTTCATCCAAAACGGAGTGTCAGACAGGGACGTATACTGTCTCCACAGGTATTCAATATATATGGAGAGCATATTATGAGAAGAGCACTTGAAGGATGGGAAAAAGGCATCTCAATAAATGGTCATAAAATAAACAACCTACGTTTCGCAGATGACACAGCCCTTCTTGCAAATAGTCAAGCAGAGCTGATTGATCTTATACGACTGGTTAAAAACGAAAGTCAAATATTTAGTCTGCAATTAAACATATCAAAGACAAAGATCATGATAGTGGATAGACTACATAACAATCATCCACACATAACCACAATTGATCGGTTTGATTTGTGAGCTCATACTTATATCTGGGATCATTAATCACAAACACAGGGTCACTATAAGAAGATATAAAACGTAGATGTGATCTAGCAAAAGTCGCCACAGCAAAAATGACCACAATATGGAAGGATTGTCAAATTTCAAGAGCGTTAAAGATGAGGTTGATCAACTGAATAATATTCCCAATACTGACCTACGGATGTGAATCTTGGACACTGAGAAATTCGGAAAGAAGAAAGATAGACGCCACTGAAATGTTCTGTTGGAGACGAATGTTACGAATTCCTTGGACCGACCATAGAACAAATAATTCAATTTTAAGAGAGCTTAAAGTTAGCCAACGACTCTCCAGTAAAGTCTATCTCCAACAATTAAAATACTTTGGACATGTTATGAGAGCAAACACAGAAAACGAAGAAAAACCCATTATACAAGGAAAGGTGGACGATCTTTTGGATCTTCCTTGGATTCTTTGGATCTTCCTTGGATCTTCCGAAGGCGGAAGATCCTCAACAAGATGGATCGATCAAATTACGGGAATATGCAAAAGACCCGCATGAGTTAAAAGAAATGACCAGAGACAGAGATCTTTGGAGAAGGCCAATACACGGCATCACGTCGACCACTACACTCCCTCCGGGGGTCAGGATTGAAGAGAGAGGTCGATGGAAGTAATCGATTATTTATTTGAGTTAACTTACAATTTATTTACTTTATTTATTAAAAATATTGTACACAATTTACGACGTTGTTAATTAAAATGATGTCGAAAAGTGAAATTCTGTCGCATTTTGTAATTATATTCATATAAAATAAATCAACATTTTACTTATTTAGAATTATTCAATATTGATAACTATCGATGAAAAATCGAAAACGGCCATCATGCAGAAGTCACCTGACTTGTCCTCTCTGTCATGAAATTGTATATTCTAATTAAGTATTAAAACCAATATCAAATTGCTGGCGATAAAATTTTGTATGCACCACGTCAGTAAAAACTCTTTATCGAACTCGTCTGTTATTCGCCTCGCTCGCTAGGCTCGCTCGGCTCATAATATCAGACTCGTTCCATAAAAAGTAACTTTACTGACTTGGTACATAAATAACTACAGTAGAGTCTCGGTTATCCGCCATAAACGGGCCGAGGGAAGGGCGGATAAGCAAAAATGGCGGATAATAGGGAGCGTTAAATGAAACACAAGTTTAGGCCTTGATGATTTTCAGTCTCCTATAGGAGTGGCACCAGAAGAAGAAGAAGAGAACCAGTTTAATTTTGACTGATATTGGACATTGTAGATAGAATGATTTAGAATGAACGAAAAAAACTAGCGATTTTCATTTGCCTTTCCGATGTATCTTGTTTTGTTGCTGTCAATACTCGCCATCTTTTAGCATCATAATACCAACAGGTCTGGCTTCTTGTTGCTATCCGTCGCACCATTTATGCAAATTTTGCATAAATGGTGCGACGGATAAGCGGAACGGCGGATAACCGAAGGGCGGATAACCGAGACTCTACTGTATTTTACAGTTTAATACAATCTCGTATAAAAAGTAAACGTATATTTATAAACTGAATGAAAGTAAGTAGAAATTACAGTATGTCCAAATACAAATAGGATAATCGACTTACATCTGACCATATTCGTAATATATCTTTATTTTTATTTTGTAGAAATGACCGTATAATGTTATAACATCTTTACCATTTATATTTAGAGTTAATTGTTTTACCAGCAAAAATTTCTTGAATTACTCACGGTCATTAACGTATGACGTTGCGGTAGAAACCACTTTTTTTATAACCACTTGTACGGTGTGTTCCGCAATTTACGGTGTGTCTGTTGTAATTATAAAACTGAGCATTAATGACCGATCGGCATTCTGAAATAGCAAATTCTATTAATAATTTACTGACGCTTCTATGGATCCTCACGTATAAAAACTATGTTATACTTCGAGCTTAATCAAAATCAAAGATATTCTTGCTTTTTAATTGAGTCATATCAATCATTTATCAATATTTTATCCCTTCATGGCTCAAAGTTTTAACGTTATGAAGGTAAGCCATCATGACTCAAAAACCTAAAATAGTGTTTTGAATAATTAACTTAGGTATTTCTAGATTTTAGATATGAAGTCTTAGTACCCTTTCAGACCCTTTCATACTAAGACACTGGTGTCTGACACTGCTGAGCCACTAAAATCAACCAGACACTCGAAAGTGGCTCGTCTGTAGTCGTTCATTTAAAACAATGCTTTGCTGCCGGTGGTGGACACCGGTGTCAGACACCAGTGTCTTAGTACCTTTTCAAACCAGGAAACCGGTGTCCGTATATGTACCTATGTGCGGCAGATTTGTGCAAATATTATAATAATTATTAGGCATTTAATGGTAGAAGCATATAATTTGGACCACATATACTACACATACAAAAGTTCAAATTTAGATATGAGGACATCTCAGATTTTGCGTTTTACAAAAATGGCAGGCATTCAAAGCGACTATACATAATATGTGACTAATAGCATGATAACTTTTGAACAAAAAGTCCGATTTCAACTAAATTTGGTATATAGGTTCCTTTTTTGATGTAAAAGATCGAGCTCTTGAACCGGAAGAATCGGTTTACCAAAAGTTGTGTTCTCCTGATTTTTTTTTGTAAAATATGTTGTTTTTTTTTTCAATTCCTTCGCCCTGTATATATTAATTTTTCAAAAAGGTAATACCGGCGTTGAAAAGAGCGTCAACATATGTTTTAGGAAATATTTTGAACTCTTTAGTTATATTAATTGCCATTTAATAAATACATAACTTATCTTCATTTCTAGGTACCTATATGCGGCAGATTCGTGCAACTAATAATATAAGAATATTTATGCATTTAATGCTAGAAGCATATAATTTGAACCACACATACCACACATACAGTCGGAAAAATGAAAGAATACCCATGAACGAACATATAAAACACGCTGTATTTTCCTGTCACCGTGTCACAAAAAAAATTGGCCAGCGCAAGTACATGTAATAATTATTGTTACATGTACTTGCACTGGACAATTTTCTTTGTGACACGGTGACAGGAAAATACAGCGTGTTTTATATGTTCGTTCATGGGTATTCTTTTATTTTTCCGACTGTACAAAGATTCAAATTTAGATATGAGGTTATCTCAGATTTTGCCTTTTACAAAAATGACGGGCATTCAAAATAAATCTGCCGCCCATAGGTACATGTGAACATACGTTACTCATTTATTAAGTGGTAATTAATATAACTAAAAAGTTCAAAATATTTCCTAAAAAATATTTTTACACTCTTTTCAATGGCGGTATTACCTTTTTGAAAAAATTTTATATACAGGGTGAAAGAATTGAAAAATAAACACATTTTTACATAAATAAAAATAGTATAAACACAACTTCTGGTAGACCGATTCTTCCGGTTCAAGACCTCGATCTTATCCATCAAAAAAATAACCTATATACCAAATTTGGTTAAAATCGGAAGTCTCGTTTAAAAGTAATCGTGCTATTAGTCACATACGTATAGTCGCCATTTTTAATGCCCGCCATTTTTGTAAAAGGAACAAAAACTGGGATGGCCTCATATCTAAATTTGAACTTTTATATGTGTAGTATATGTGGTCCAAATTATATGCTTCTACCTTAAATGCACAATAATTCTTGTAATATTTTCACGAATCTGCCGCACATGGGTACATGTGAAGATACGTTATGCATTTATTAAATGGTAATTAATATAACTAAAGAGTTCAAAATATTTCCTAAAAAATATGTTTACGCTCTTTTCCATGGCGGCATTTACTTTTTGAAAAATTAATACAGACAGGGTGAAAGAATTAAAAAAAACATATTTTTACATAAAAACCAGGAAAAACAAAACTTCTGCTAAACCGATTCTTCCGGTTCAATACCTCGATCCTGTACATCAAAAAAAGAACCTATATACCAAATTTGGTTGAAATTTTACGTCTCGTTCAAAAGTTACCGTGCTATTAGTCACATATGTATCGACGCCATTTTAAATGCGCGCCATTTTTGTAAAAGGCAAAATCTGAGATGGCCTCATATCTAAATTTGAACCTTTGTATGTGCAGTATATGTGGTCCAAATTATATACTTCTATCATTAAATGCACAATTGTTTCACATATCGGCTGCACTATAGATATAAAAAGCAGAATAACAATGACCAAATCTACTTTTATGAAAATAAAGTCATTTCGTTGCAATAATCATCTCAGTTTAGAACTAAGACAAAGAATGGTTAACTGCTATGTTTAGTCTGTAGTTTTGAATGGTGCGGAAGTAGTGTGAAGACTAAAAGTATCGACGTATCGACAATGAACAGAATTGAAGCATTGCAAATGTGGATTCATAGACGGATGCTGAAGATACCGGGATTGACAAAAAAAAAACTAATGAGGAAGTAATAAGGAGGGTCAACAAAGATAGAGAACTGCTAAGATTGTTACATAGAGTGAGGGGAAATCGATATAGAGTATTACAACTTATCTTTAAAAGCAAAATACAGGTTGATTGATTAGTAGGGTAAAGCTCAATGGCTCCGCTATAGTAATAGATAGCAATAAAAGTTAATAACAAAAATTTTAGACACCTTTGAGCTTCCCATTACAAAATTAGTTAGAATGTTACTGGGTGTTCGATAACACAGTGGCAGACCAAACTTATGTTTTTTTAAATGGAGCACCCTATATTTTATTTTAAATTCGAAATCCTGTTAACTTCTCCATCACAAAAATATAAAGGTTTGTTATGTTGCGCAGGGTATTTACAAAGTTATAATGAATTTTATATGAAAATCGTAACAAGTTCAACTCCCTGTATAAATAAAAATAAGCAAAACAACAATGGTTAATTAATGCCATATTTTTTAACTTATTGTCAACATTTTCAAGAATGGTCGATATTGCTAATTTTCTTTATATCAAATACAGGGTGAGTCAAAACGCAAGTACATTATTTTCTCAGTAATTTTAAATGGAACACCCTGTATTTTATATCACTATTGAAAAGTACCATTACCGTACTTTAATTTTTAGATAATATTCCCTATGTCTAAATTTATTAGTTTTCGAGATATCTTCATTTTTCAATGGACCAGTAGCGTGGCCACCCAAATCACCAGAATTTAATAAACTGGACTGATTTTTTGGGGTTACGTTAATAATGAAGTTTATAAAATACCTCCAACAACAAGGGATGAGATGAGAAATAAAATACATAATGTATTTCGATGTGTTAATTTACAAATGCTCCGTAGAGTAAGTAGCTAATTCAATGATCGTTTTTAGGCGTACATAAATGTGTTGGGCGATAATTTTGAACACCTTATGTAAAAAAATATTAAAAATATTTTATTAAAAGTAGCTTCTAATTTTTTCAAACATGTTTTTTTGCAAAATGTATTACTGATAAATTATGTTTCGTTCTTTATTTGTTACATTGTTACATTTACATACAAAAGTAGTGTTTAATTGTCTTCACAAAATATTGTATTTTGTGTTTGTGTGTTTTTTTGTAAAATTTATTACTAATTTTCTTTGTTTATTTGTTGCATTTACATAAAACGATAGTTTTTAATTGTTTCAAAAATGTTGCATGTAGTTGTTGTGTTTTTGTTTGTAAAATGTATTACTCATAAATTATTTTTATTTCTTTATTTGCTACAGTGTTACATTGATTACCGGATTGATAATCGGTAATCTTCAATTGTGAATTCAGTCATGGCTTACTTAAAATTTAGATAAATTTAAACACCTAAAATAATTTGCTGTGAAGAATGAAAATATCTCGAAAACTAATAAATTTGGGCATAGGGAATGTTATATAAAAAGTAAAGTACGTTAGTGTTACTTTTCAATAATGATATAAAATACAAGGTGTTACATTTAACATTACTGAGA
This sequence comes from Diabrotica virgifera virgifera, assembly GCF_917563875.1. NCBI lineage: Eukaryota > Metazoa > Arthropoda > Insecta > Coleoptera > Chrysomelidae > Diabrotica > Diabrotica virgifera. The sequence continues at coordinate 57,065,405 of NC_065450.1, read as the reverse complement.
AAATAATGTACTTGCGTTTTGACTCACCCTGTATTTGATATAAAGAAAATTAGCAATATCAATAATTCTTAAAAATTTTGAAAATAAATAAAAAAATATGGCATTAATAAACCATTGCTGTTGTGCTTATTTTTATTTATACAGGGAGTTGAACTTGTTACGATTTTCATAAAAAATTGGTTATAACTTTGTAAATACCCTGTATAACATTACAAACCTTTATATTTTTGTGATGGAGAAGTTAACAGGATTTCTAATTTAAAATAAAATATAGGGTGTTCCATTTAAAAAACAAGAATGTGTGTGTACTTTGTACGCACGTAAGAAGTTATACTTCTACTACATATTATGTGATTTTTAAAACAATACCAAAAATTTTAAAAAATAAAAGAATAAAACGCACCCAAACACATTGAAAAATGCCACAAAGAAAAAATGATTTCTGAACGATAATAATTGTTGGCAAAAATTTTAAATACGCATTTTCTGAAAAAAAAATTATATAACAAATATACTTACAATCATAGCATGCATAAAAAAATAAAAAAGTAAAACTTGCATCGGGAATTGAACCCTTGAATTTCGTGCCGCTTTGACACGTAATCGAAGCGTAGACTCACTCGTCCAATCCCACATTATTTATCATGTGGAAAAATACGGTAACTGAACGTTTTACTGTTTGACAGTTGTTTTGAAAATTAAATTATGTAGGTTAAATTTTGTGGAAGAAAATATAAAAATATAACAAAACAGTAAGAAAACAATATATTAGATGAAGATTGGTAGAACTTTTGTTGGTAATCAAATTAAGTATGTAAATCAAAGCATTACATACCTACTAGATAAATAAATCTACGCCAAAAAATCATAATTTAAAAATAAAAATCGAACCTAATTTGGGATTTCTCTCTAAAATCCGCATTCTTGAGAAAATAAATGTATGTATTTCAACCTAATACAAATGTATAATTACAATATGATTATAATAAAAACTACTTACCAAATTAGAATGAGTTTTCCTTGTCCAAAATAGTCCAAAAGTCCAAAAATATAGGTTTATGAAAACTATTTAAAAAGGCAGTATAACTATTAACTAACTTTTGTTTATTGTTTCTTTTCACACAAATTTTAAAACGCAACAACCATAAATAATCTAACTACAGCTGTGCCACAGCCGCCATACTGAATAATTTTTGACATGTCATTTGAACATCCAATCAGAACAAAGTTATAATGCGCATGCGCCCGGTCGCTAGGTTTTCCCATATAAAAATTTACCCTCTATCGCCGGTAAAGAAGTATAACTTCAAAAACATAAGTTAGGTCTGCCACTGTGTTATCGAACACCCTGTAACATTCTAACTAATTTTGTAATGTGAAGCTCAAAGGTGGCTAAAATTTTTGTTATTAACTTTTGTTGCTATCTATTACTATAGCGGAGGTATTGAGCTTTACCCTAATAATCAATCACCCTGTATAGGGCCGTAGAAGTGTAGGAAGAAAACAAGTTTCTTGGTAGACCCATTCGCTTCCGATCGAAGAGGATGGAATTCGGCTAGGAGCCATTTTGTTGAACGGCACCTGACTAAAGGAACCATAGACGGAGAGCTAGAGGCGAGAAATCATCGTCATAAGTAATATGGAGTTTGGCATGTGAAATGTGTCTATTGTATATTAATAACTATGACCTCTTTCAGGCTGACACCTCAGTGGATACAGGAAGTAGCAATAAGGGATGAAAGGGGAAAGTTGGTGCAGTCATTAAATGTTTCCCCTTCTATTTTGTTAAACCTCCATCGATTTGCATGAAAATTGGTGAGTAGTTAGAGCATAACTCAAGAAACAAAACTAATATGGTGCCAACGTGCGCTTTTACCCTGGGGGTGGATGCCACCCCTTCTCGAGGGTGAAAACTATTTTATTAAAAATAACCCCATTAATCGATAGAGGGACACATTTTAAGCAAAATTTGTTACTTCTAATTATTAAAATAAATCAATACTTTTTGAGTTATTACAGATCAAAGATTTGAATTTTTCGTGAAATAAATGCATGATGTAAAGCGGTTTTTCGTGAATAATTCAAAAACTGTAAGTTTTATCAAAATAGTTATGATTACCAAAATTGAAGATAATAAAAAATAAAAGAGACTTCTTATTCGAAAAACCTTTGAGAATTAATAAAAAGTGAGTTATAGGTGATGGAATGTATATTTTTTTCGGCTAGTACCCAAATCTAAGTATTCAAGCTCAAATAGCGGGAAAACGGTGCATTTTATAAAATATATTTACTGAACACTTGTCAAAGTACTCAAGAATACCTATCAAGTGAGCTCCAGATGAAGTTTATAACATCAAAGCTAAGCAAGTGATGATGAAAATAAGAGAACCCTTTCGAGTTTTTAGGAAAAAGTGAAAATTAAAACATACGCTCTTTATATATTTATTTTGAAATTAGTTAACAGAATAATTTTTAAAGGAATTTCAGAAATGAAGTTAGGATTATAATTTATTATCAAGTTCGTTTTATTACAATTTAAATATACCAAGTTAAAAATGCGAGCATTATTATAACGAAAAATTTGTTTTTTGTGTATTTAATTTCCTAATATGGAAAATTGCTATTATGAAAAGTTGTTTAGAATTAAAAATTATGTTTAATGTGCAATTATATCCTACTATTTAAATATTGTGAGCTATAAAGGCACTTTACTGAGCGAATTTCTTGAGCGAAATTCATATTTTTTACACATCGACTAAAATCGATACAATTTTATATAATCTTATGTTTATGATTGCATCTTGGATTTTAGACCGTGCAGATCTTTTTATGAAGAATAATTTTGGTTCGTAAAATTAATAATAAAAGAGTTATAAATGAAAATGATGATTGGTAGGTATCTCTAATTTGAGAAAAAAATTAAATATTTTCTTTTTATTAGAAGAATGTAGATAATAGTTACACTATTATAATAATTATTAATTATTTAATTATAATAATAACAACTATTGCATATATTAGAACACAGTTTTTAATTCCAAACAATTTTTTGTAGTAAGAATAATTTACAACAGTGTGAAAAAAGGTACTTTAATCTTGAGCGAAATTCATATTTTTTAAAATACCTCCTATAATATAGATAAAATTTGCTATATGATGATTGAATCGTAGGTTTTAGACGATGCAGAAATTTTTATGGATTATAACTTTATTTGGTAAAATTAAAAATAAAAAAGTGTCCCGTAATATATGTGTTCAACTTAAGTAGACACACTGTATATTATACAATATAATATACATAATACATAAATCATTGGGTAGACAGCACCAAAAATTTGTAACCTGCCATTTAACATTACTTACATTAAAATTAATAAGTAATATTTATTTATTTGATATTTCAATTCTTTTACAGTTTATATGAAGTAATATATTTTTGAAATACAGTAGAGTCTCGGTTATCCGCCCTTCGATTATCCGCCGTTCCGTTTTATCTGCCGCACCATTTAAGCAAAATTTTTTTTTCAAATTTATATAACTTTGAAAATATTAAAGAATGAGTAAAAATTTTTTAAGATGAGATAAAATACGCCGAGCAACAAGAAGCCAGAGCTGTCGATATTATGATGCTACAAGATGGCGAGTATTGGGAGCAACAAAACGAGATACATCGGCAAGGCAGATGAAAATCGCTAGTTTTTTTCGTTCATCCTAAATCACTCTATCCAAATCATTCTATCCAATGTCCGTCAAAATTAAACTGATTATATTCTTCTTCTTCTTGTGCCACTCCTATCGGAGACTGGAAATCATCAAGGCCTGAACTTGTGTTTCATTTAACGCTCCCTATTATCCGCCATTTTTGCTTAATCGCCCTTTCGTCGGCCCGTTTATGGCGGATAACCGAGACTCTACTGTAATATGAAATTTTCACTAAATAATTTCACAGCAGTATCTGTATCAATTGTACAATTTATTTTAAGCACGCAAGTGTATTCTGTTGCCATGTTAAAAACAGTTATATTTTTTTAGTATAGGTATAATATATATTCAATACAAACGCCGACTCGGAAATGACAGTAGCAAGTACCTATAAAATAGCGTCAATTTAAGAGCACATGCGTGAAGTTACGAATGATAAAAAGAACATATTATTATTAATTAAATGTATGATACTAAAATATTATTTTTTATTATTTCGATATTTAATTGAATTTTTTCTATCGATATAAACTTAGTGGCAGTTCTAGCCAGGGGCAGGGGGGCAGCTGCTTCCCCCCTTCAGTTTTTACAGTACTTTTGTACTATAATTTTCGTTAAAAAGGCACGTTATCTTGTTTATTCACCGGTTGTGTTCCCTTGCCCCCCAATTTTTTTGGTCTAGAACCGCCCCTGTATAAACTGAATATGTACAGAAACTGAGGGTGTCCAATAATGGGCACATTTGACATAATATTCAAATACATTTTTGCTATATTGTATATAAATGTCTTAAAACAATTTTAAAAACTTATATAAATAATATAATAATTAAGCTCCAAATTTTTGGAGCCTAAATTTTGAAAAATGTTTGTAGCATAATGTTTAATGGTATCAACTTTTCAGGGAGCTCATTTGATACATATTTCTAAGTACTTTGACAAGTGTTCAGTAAATATATTTTATAAAATGCACCGTTTTCCCGTTATTTGAGCTTGAATACTTAGATTTGGGTACTAGCCGAAAAAAAATATACATTCCATCACCTATAACTCACTTTTTATTAATTCTCAAAGGTTCTTCGAATAAGAAATCTCTTTTATTTTTTATTATCTTCAATTTTGGTAATCATAACTATTTTGATAAAACTTACAGTTTTTGAATTATTTACGAAAAACCGCTTTACATCATGCATTTATTTCACGAAAAATTCAAATTTTTGATCTTTAATAACTCAAAAAGTATTGATTTATTTTAATAATTAGAGGTAATAAATTTTGCTTAAAATTTGTCCCTCTATAGATTAGTGGGGTTATTTTTAATAAAATAGTTTTCACCTCTGAGAAGGGGTGACATCCACCCCCAGGGTAAAAGCGCACGTTGGCACCATATCAGTTTTATTTCTTGAGGTATGCTCTAACTACTCACCAATTTTCATGTAAATCGATGGAGGTTTAACAAAATAGGAGGTGAAAACCTTTAATGACTGCGTTAACTTTCCCCTTTCATCCCTTATTGCTACTCCCTGTATCCACTGAGGTGTCAGCCTGAAAGGGGTCATAATTATCAACATACAATAGACACATTTCACATGCCAAACTCCATATTACTTATGACGATGATTTCTCGCCTCTAGCTCTTAGACTACCACATCACGCGCTGGCAGCGAATGGGTTAAAAACATTCGTTAATGGACTCAAATATCAAATGCAGGACAATTATTCCATATTTCAGAAGATCGAGAAGCCTTCGCAATGGTGATCGCAAACGTCATATATAATTCTGATATGGCACGTGAAGAAGAAGAAGACTTTTTGTGTTTATTGCCAGAGAAACTCATTTGTATTTCTTCTTTTGAATTTTCTGTTTGTAATGCTCCACATACTTTTTTCGATTCTAATTAAAAATATATATCTAGCTGTTCGAAACTTTTTTGTGTCTAAAACTACTTTATAATTCTACAGGCTATTACTCTTTACCAACATCCCATTTTTTAATATCTCAATGGACTTAGTTACTTCAATCTTTATATAACTTTTAACAAGAACTTGATGTGATCCATTTATCTTTAACACTAGAAGCACCAACATTTTTGCATACCTAGAAGCACCGGAGCGGTCGAGATGACGGGTATTAAAATTTTCTATCGCCAATCGTTTTCGTACCGTATTTTAATTGAAAAAAAATCTATATTGAGTTAATACCTACTAACAAAAATCATTTAGTTAATTTAAATAAATTATTTAATTATTATGCACAATTTATGTAGTAACAAAATTTTTAATTTTGCTTGTTCAAGACTTACACAAAAATTTTTTACATAGGTATATGACTTTCACGTTTTATTTTAGTTTTAGTTCCCAGTTATCCACTTCTTCTTCTTCAGGTTCTATCTCTGCTACGGAGGTTGGCAATCATCATACCTATTTTAATTTTTGAGTCAGTAGCTCTGAATCGTTGTTTTGAGCGGCATCCAAACCTCAGCCATGAAATTCGTCTTCCGATGCTCCTTCTGCTATCTACCCCTCCTTGCATTATGAGTCATAGGATGCCATACTTCTCGCTCTGCATCACATGTCCGAGATAGTGTAGCTTTTGTCACTGCCTACGTTTATTATTTGATTGAGGTGTTGTATCTCTGATTTGTTTCCGTTGATATTGTCCTGCACTTAGTCAGACGATCTTGTCGCAATTCTTCTGCTAACTGAAGTAGGAAAGTTTGCCCAGATATTTGACAACCAGTAACCTCCTTATACAGAATCCAAGCATTTGTTCCTACCATATCTAAGATATTAAAAAAAGCCTGCAACTGCCATCTCCTTGAAGCTGATTTGGTTGAGCACTGTATGGCCATCTGATCTACAACGTCTACTCCGTATTTTGTATGGTTGTAGTGGGTAATGATTTTAGGTTTCTCCTTTTTTTCTATGCCTATTTCAATATTGTTTGAGTACAGAGAATTCAGCGCTAGAACATTTTTGATCATTTTTCTCTGGTACACCTGGTTTCCTTGGTTAGCTCAAGTCTTCGTGTATGAAAATTTTTGATTTGTATAATTCCATCTTTTCGTTTTTTATTGACGGAGGAATATCCTTTCTTGCTCGGTTTATTGTTCCACTACTGTTGGTAGCCTTCTTTCGTAATACTTTTTATGTACCGTGACATTTCTTCCCTTATTCATAAATGGGCCCATTAGACGGCTAATTACATGTTCCCCTAGAAGTTGATTGTCTAGTCGTTGTTCATCTTTCCGTAGGTAAGGAAATCCGTTTAATAAATATTTGGACTAGACATTAGCTGTAGGCCAGAATTTGATTCCAAACTTATCGGGTTCTTCTTCAAACATCTTGCCTTTGTGGGAAAAAGCTGTTCGTCGATAGATATATTTTAGCCAGTTGTAGGTGTAGCAAAATATACAATTCTCTATAAATAAGTTTCATATTGCCGACGCAAGTGCAAATTTATCTGTTGATCATCGCTCAGGTCTGGTACTTGTCCTCCGTAATAAGGACCGATTTTTTTTTAGATGGACATCAACATATTCAACAAGTAATTACACTAAGTACCTACCTGCAAAAGAGAACTTGTAATCCTTAAATAGATGTAGCAAAGTCCTAATTTTTTAAGTTTCTAGAATAACTATGACTAAGTAGTAATACAGAGGGTCAAAAATAGAAAGCAGTCAAAATGACCGCTCTGGTGCTTCTAGTGTTTTTCAAACCTCCCAAAAAATCAGTTTTTCGAGTTTTTGAAGGTGGCCTACCAAAAAAATTAGAAAGAGGGTTTTTGATAAAATAGACAAAATAAAAAACTAGACTTGTGTTAGTGTTAATCACACAAAACGTAAAAAAGTGAATTAAAGCTATTTTGAAGTCTATAAAATGGAGAAAATCCCAAAACCCTCTAAGAGACAAGTTTTTCAGATTTTTAAAGGTGTTGCACCTTACGGTAGAATTTGAAAACAATAAGTGGAAATATAATTTTTCATCAAATGCACAAAATAAAAAAAATTAGAACCGCAGCCATTTCAAAAAATTATAGGCTTTAAAAAAAAAGAATGTGTGTGTACTTTGTACGCACGTAAGAAGTTATACTTCTATTATATGATTTCAACGACATTAATATACTTTAAACAGTTTATTTATATTTTATTCAAATATTAAACTAATTTTAATACTTACTACTTCTTAAAAATTTTTATCAAAACAGTGCCAAAAATTAAAATAATAAAAGAATAAAACAAACACATTGAAAAAATTATAACTAAATACGTAATTTCCTGAAAAAAAAATTATATAATAAATAAACTTACAATCGTAAAATGTATAAAAAAAATAAAGAAATAAAAGTTTCCATTGGGGTTCGAACCCGCTTATCAGCGCAGTTAGTATTGAAATTCATTCACCTTAAACTTTTACCCACGGAGACCATGTGTCATCATGTGCGAAGATCAACTAACTATACGGATTAAACTTTTGACGGTTCTGAATTTAACCAAATTATTTCGATTTTGAATCGAAATTATTTAAAATTGAAAGAAATATTAAAATACAACAAAACATAGAGTAAGAAAACAATATATTAGGTGAATATTGATAGAAATTTTGATGGTAATCAAATTATGTAAATCAAAGCATTACATACTCTTTTGGTAGGTTCTTTTTAAATTTTCCAAATAGGTAGGTACCTATGAAATTTTTTATTAGGATTCTAAAGCATTTAAAATTATTACGTACCTGTCGCTTTTAAAAAAGTCACTACCTACAATATTGTAAACTTGCTTTTTTCTCTGCCATCACAACAATAAAAACTAATATACACAACATTAATTTGTTTATCCAAATTCTCCATATTGAACAATAATTATTGACAGATGATTTTAACACCCAATCAGATCCCGTATAACGTTTATACCAAACTGTCTGTGTGCGCATGCGCGCATTATTATGAAATTTTACTCTCAATCGCGCCTAAAGAAGTATAACTTCAAAGAAAACAAATTTTCCGTGTAATTTTTTTAAAATTTTCAAATTGATTGCATCGCACCAAAAAAAATAAAAAAATGAAAAATAACTTTTTTGGTGGTGAGACGAGGGGAAGGTGAGTGGAGGGTTAAAATTCTGCTGAGTCTTATTTGTTTATTACATTGCCCTGAAATTCCCTCAGTGAGGGCATGTTGCCTACCTACACGGGGGGTACCCTTTAAATTTAAACTTCGTGAGACTTATATTTTGTGTTAATTGCCAGGCAACCGATTTTTGTTTTTTCTTTTTTTTTTATATTCTTTTTGTAATGCTTCACCTTCTTTTGTTCTATCCTAATTAAATAATACACATGAAGCAACTTTTCTGTTTAAAAACTACAGTGTTTAAAACTGCTTTATTATTCTTCAGGCCATAACACTTTACCAACATACAGCTAATCATATAAAAATCATCATTAACACGAAAACACTCTTATTATCAAGGCAGTTCATTAGAATTATTAACACTTTAGCAAAATACGGTGTCGACAAAATTAAATTCCCTCCTACTGACTAACAGACAGTTAAAATTTTAATGAAAAAATTTAATATTGGCCAGAACAGCTAATAACTCGATGTTTTCTCTGTGCATGCCACCCCCTGCCATCCATTTCGTGATAAACGGCACAGTGGATAATTTAATGCTATATTAGTTATATGAGTTAGGGAGAATCTTAAATAAAACCTTATTATGCCTGTATGGGTTTGAGTAAATAATTCTCACTTATACATTCACAGACAAAAGTATTGCAAATAAATTGCTCCTTCTGACAAGAAATGGACTACAGAAACATAAATGTAATGTTGATGAATTCGACCATTACTTGATGAAAATTAATTTAATCTAACAATAAAATATAAGAGTCAAAAGAAAAAGAAGTTACAGGGAGGTGTATACAAACTCACATGTGGTGACTGTCCAAAAAATTACAGCGGTCAAACTGGCAGAATCTTTGACCAACGTATAGCAGAACACAAAAGGCCTTTCGATGATAGAAAAACAGATTCTACGTACAGACTTCACCTTCTAGATCATATTCATTATTTTAATGAATAGTTTTAAATTCTTCATATTCAAAAGGCCTTAAGCTTCATAAAGGCCTTAAGCCATTTTTATTAGAATCTATGGAAATAAATAAATTTAAAAAATACAGATATAATTACTAATGAAGAAATTAAGACAAACAACTCCTCACTCCTTAACCTATTCAGTTTTTTTTTATAGTCTCCCGTTTTATACCGCTGACGCGGCTTTGGGATTATGGCAGGGTAGTCTGCTATATCTAGGGCCTACGGTATACAACGAAGGTAACAGGGCCAGTGCCGCCTGGCCATTATTACCGCTGGTTTTACCCAAGGTACTAATTTTATTCAGGTTGTCGACCTGGGGCCTATCATCATCATCAATGGTGCTACAGCCCTATGAAAGAGCCTCGACCTTTTCAAGTCTATTACGCCAGTCAGCCCTATCCATTGCCAACCCTTGCCAGTTTGCTGCGTCTATTTTTCTCCCATCCTCATCTACACCATCCTTCCATCTAAGTTTTGGCCTACCCCTATTTCTACTTCCCACAGGTTGTGACATAAGGATTTTTCTAGGAGGGTTGTTATGCTGTGATCTTGCTAGGTATCCTGCCAATCTTAGTCTTCCTATTCTTATAAGAGATACTACGTCTTTACCACCAAATATATGACATATATGAACATTGTTTATATCTGTGGTATACCTCGTAGTTGTACCTCCTCCTCCAAATACCATTTTCACAGATGCCACCGAATATTCCTCTCAGGATCCTTCATTCAAATATAAGCAGAAGGTTTTCATCTGCCTTGGTGATGGTCCATGTCTCCGATCCATATGTCAACACTGGTTGTATAAGGGTTTTGTATATAGTTATTTTTGTTTTTTTGGCTTAAGTTTCTGCTTCTCATATGTCTACTCAGTCCAAAATAGCATTTGTTAGCTGGCATTATCCTTCGCTTGATTTCTTTCGCCGTGACGTTCTCCTTGGTGATCAGGGCGCCAAAGAATGTGAATTTGTCCACCACTTCAAAGGTAGAGTTATCAACAGTGAATTGGTGACCGATGTTTCTGGCTCTATTGTTGGGTGTTGATGCCAACATCTTAGTTTTCTCCTCGTTTACTTTCAGGCCCATATTTTTTGAGGCATTTGAGAAGTTGGTATACATTTCTTCTAGTTTGCGTGTTGTGCTGGCAACTAGGTCCACGTCATCTGCATATGCCAAAATTTGGGATGATTAATTAAAAATATTTCCTCTGTTGTCTATTCGTGCATCTCTGACCGCCTTTTCCAGAGCTATGTTAAAGAAGAGACACGCCAGCGCATCTCCCTGTAGCAGCCTAACATTTGTTTCAAACGCCTGTGATTGTTCGCCCTGTATTTCGACAGGGCTTAAAAAATCTTATCAGTTTGTCAGGGATGTGGAATTCATCCTGGGGCCTATAAACATTTTTAAAAATGTCTATTGTTCTTGGCGGCGGCGCTAGGATTTGAACGCCAGCCTACCAGCACGCGAGCCAAGTATATTACCGCCTGAGCTACGCCGGTCCTAACCTATTCAGTTAGAGACTTTAAATTACAGTCAGATAGTAAAAGACATTACTTGAGAAAGGCACTCTGCCGAAACAGTTGTAGTGTCATTAACTTATAAAACTTTGTGGAAGTATTTCAAAACAAAAGTTTTCAATGTTTCATTGTATAATAATGTAAAAAACGTTCTCGTAACTAATGTAATATTGATGACCACCTAAGCTAAACAAAAGTTAAAAATAAAAAGCTACGATATATTTTTAGTATTAAAGAGAATTGGAAAAAGGGAAGCAGATATGGGTACGAAGAACAATAAGTATTTTGATGGAGAAAAGCTAAGAGATCAACAAATAAGAGCTGTAACCAAAATAAGGATATATGTAGCAAATGATGCGTGAAATTCTGTCAAGGTAACTTGATATGATGAGCGAAGTAAAAAAATTAGAGCGTGGGACTTGCGGAGTGCCGACAGAAGTGAACACTTCTTAAACATTCGATTATATTCTGTTCGATCCAATTCGATTCCATTCGATTATTATATTATGTCTAATTTATTACATAATATATAATAACCAATTTAATATATAATAATGTACAGCTTTATATAATTTAAATTATATAAAGCTTTTAATTATTTTAGGTTTTAGGTAAATATATGAATATACTCCACAAGAGTATACGGTTAGACAAAGATTAGATACTACATTTTTAAATAATTTGTGTAGAGCAAGAACGATTTCAAAAAGAAAATGTTCCGATTCATCCATTTCAGAGTCGAAAAGTTAGATATAAGCCATGAATATAGTGGATTAGAATGTGTCAAATTACCTCCTATATAACTGCCTGTTTTTATGGAGACTATTTGAAGTGAATTGAGTTTAAAGTTACTTTTGGTGGTTAATTCATAATAATAAAATATTGGCAGATATTCCAAAATATCATTATTTACGTGCGATGTTAAAAAATGATGCATTGAAAATTATACAAAGTTTAGATTGTTCTGCACAAAATTAAAATTCTGCATGGCAGACTTTGTGCAACAGATTTAACAACTCTCGGCTGTTATATAACAATCATTTTAAAGCTCTTTTTGAGATTGAAATTTTAAATAAAGAATCTGCATTTGGACTTAGACTTAGGCACATATTCAGTTCCGACTGAACATTGGGATGCAATTATGATTTACTTAGTAAGTGGTAAATTGGATAAATTCAGTTATCGTTAATGAAAAAAATAAAAAATACATAAAAATATATGTCACATTAATTGTCATTCATATAATTTTAGTTTTACCAATTGCAATTAGTTTTTTAATTAAATAAAAAAATTTCTTGATTATACTGCAGTTCATTATATCAAGTTGTCCATAAAATCATAAAATAAAAATAAAATCTCTCTCCAATAGTTTTTTTTTAATTGTTAACAATTTTTATATGCCTTTTCTTGAACAGTACATATTTATTAGTCCATTAAAATGTTACATTTAAGTTGCATTTCTTAGATGAGCCAATTTTATTTTTTTTTGTGTGTAGTGGTGTTCAGTAGAAGCTTAAGTTCAAGTTTTTGTGGTCGCCACCCTTGTCCCCAGCCGCCATATTGGAAAAAGGTGTGCAAAGCGTTTTCGCGCTGTATCTTCTAAACTAGAAATCCTACAGAAAATTTAATTTTACACATAAAATATAGCAAATTAAATTTTCTACAATTTTATATCTATTACTTTTTATGGTCAAGTGACCAACAAAAAAGTTATAACTAAAAATATGAGAAAATTTTGTAAGAAGTTTCCTTTTGGAGGTTATAATTTTTTTCCGTTCATTTCACAATAAAATAACATTATAGCGATTTTGTAGAGGATTTTTCAATGAACAATTTTCGCTATAAATTTGTTTAATTTTATTTAATATCTAGGTTTTATAGCGCTCCAATCTTGACCAGATTCTCGAATTCTCATAGGAATACAGTAAAAAAAAATACTTTTCTATCTGTATATTAGTCGAGCGGCAGCAATCTTTATGCCGACCACGAAAATCAAATTTAAGGTGAATGACCAATTTTGGTCTATTTTTTTGTTATCGAGGTCGCTGAATCCGAATATGAAGTTTATTTTTATCTAGATTTGGTGGAACATGTTCAAAAATCAAACTTTATACAAAAATGCAGAAAATCAATTTTGATGATTTTTCTAATTTACCTTACTGTATCTTTGGTCGCTGCAAATATTTCCTTTTGAAAATTTTACTGTTTAATCTCTGAGGTATGTAGATAACAATGAGATTTGTTCTAAATATTTAAACACATTAAAAAAGGAGCTGTTAGTTTTTAAACATTTTGTCATCATATTTCGTTAGTTTCATGTTTACTTAAAAAAGTTGAGTGACAAACTGTTTAGTTTATAATTTTAACCAACACAACGATAAAGTATAATTCATGAAGAAGTTTTTTGGAAAATTTTAAGTCAAAATATACAATAGGAAAAAAGTTATGCTACTTCATAAACAAGCGGCACACCCCAAAAAACGCTTATATCTCGAGATCCTGACCACGGTGTGGTGAATGGCTAATTTTGATCATACTTTATGATTTTAATAACAAAAATTCGTTTTTTACTCTTCTTAAGAATTTTGCAATATGCGGTTGCGTCATTCTTCTTCTGAACCGGCGAATTTGTCCTCAAACAACTTCTTGGGCCGTATTTCTATATATGCTTCGGATTATAAGTTTTATAGTGGGGAGAACGGTCAAAAACAGATTAATAATAGCATAGGAATGTTAAAATCATAATAAATTGTATGAATAAAAAATATATATAGATAGAAAAGTAAGCCTAACTTTTGTTTTTATTATATCCCTATGGGCATCCGAGAATCTGGTCAAGTTTGGAGCGCTGTAACACCTATATAAATAAATAGAATTAAACAAATTTATAGTGGAAATTGTTCGCTGAAAAACTCTCTACAAAATTGCTATAATGTTATTTTATTTTAAAATGAACTGAAAAAAAGTTATAACCTCCAAATGAATCTTGTTAAAAATTTTTTATATATTTTTTTTATATCTTTTTTGTTGGTCACTTGACGATAAAAAGTAATGGAAATAAAATTGTAGAAAATTTAATTTGCTACATTTTATGTTTAATTAGATTTTCCGTAGGGTTGGTAGTTTATGAGATATAGCGCGAAACCCCTTTGTACACCATTTCCAAGATGCGGCCGGGGGACAAGGGTGGCGACCCCAAAAACTTGAACTTAAGCTTCTACTGATACCCCCTACACATTAAAGAAATAAAATTGACTCCTCTAACAAATGCAAGGTACGGCTTAAAAGATGTAACATTTTAATGGAGTATATCTGGTTTCTTCGTTTCGTTTGTAGCAAGTCACACCTTTTTATAAATCTTTACATATTGGGTTTGGTTATGTTAATTTTGTTGCATGTTCAGAAGTTCTACATATATAACAGTTTATAATCTAAATTCAACGCATATAATGTGTTTTAGGACAGAGGTTCTCAAAGTGGGTGAGGCGGCACCCTGGGGTGCCTCAAGCATTTGCCAAGGGTGACATGGAACATTTAAGAAAAGTCGAACAACCGGCCGCTGCGCCACTGTCCAATCGAAACCTGTTGACTATTTGTACTTTCTCTCGATTACAGTAATTTGTTATAACTATAACAAATGAAATCAATCCTCAAACGAACTTCTTTGAAATTGTTATTGCTCATTTGCAGGGTTTGGAAGAAATTATTGTAAACTGCACTCACCGGCACAAAATTCCGCCACCCAAAATTTTTGATTAAGTTTGACAATTTGTAACTTTATTATTTGTACTCCGATTTTCAAGATTCTTGCACCAGTTTGTAGGTACATATATTGACATCTTTTGGTATTATTCCGGTAACACAAAAATTTTGCTTGCATGGCATTATACAGGGGTGAATGGAAGCGTTGTATTTTCTCCTAAATTTAAAACATTCTGTGAAAAAATTGAAGAGCTGATTTTGTTTCATAGTCCTGTTATATTATCCCGGAGGCATCACTACAATTTTGTTTTTGAATTATCCGAATATCTCTTTTCGTGTAAGAGCTGTACCATTTTTTGTAATTAAAAACACTGATTTACTCATAAAATATAGGTTGGATTGATAAGATTAGAATGGCCCGCATGCTGCCCAGATCTTAACCATATTGAGTATATATGAGATGAATTAAAACAAGAATGTGTGTGTGTACTTTGTACGCACGTAAGAAGTTATACTTCTACTACATATTACGTGATTTTTAAGACAATACCAAAAATTTAAAAAAATAAAAGAATAAAACGCACACAAACAAATTGAAAAATGCCACAAAGAAAAAATGATTTCTGAACGATAATAATTGTTGGCAAAAATTTTAAATACGCATTTTCTGAAAAAAAAATTATATAACAAATATACTTACAATCATAACATGCATAAAAAAATAAAAAAATAAAACTTGCATCGGGAATTGAACCCGTGAATTTCGTGCCGCTTTCGACTCGTAATCGAAGCGTAGACTCACTCGTCCAATCCCACATTATTTATCATGTGGAAAAATAGATACGGTAACTGAACGTTTTACTGTCTGACAGTTGTTTTGAAAATTAAATTATGTAGGTATGTAGTTTAAATTTTGTGGAAGAAAATATAAAAATATAACAAAACAGTAAGAAAACAATATATTAGATGAAGATTGGTAGAACTTTTGTTGGTAATCAAATTAAGTATGTAAATCAAAGCATTACATACCTACTAGATAAATAAATCTACGCCAAAAAATAATAATTTAAAAATAAAAATCGAACCTAATTTGGGATTTCTCTCTAAAATCCGCATTCTTGAGAAAATAAATGTATGTATTTCAACCTAATCCAAATGTATAATTACAATATGATTATAATAAAAACTACTTACCAAATTAGAATGAGTTTTCCTTGTCCAAAATAGTCCAAAAGTCCAAAAATATAGGTATATGACAACTATTTAAAAAGGCAGTATAACTATTAACTAACTTTTGTTTGTTGTTTCTTTTCACACAAATTTTAAAACGCAACAACCATAAATAATCTAACTACAGCTGTGCCACAGCCGCCATATTGAATAATTTTTGACATGTCATTTGAACATCCAATCAGAACAAAGTTATAATGCGCATGCGCCCGGTCGCTAGGTTTTCCCATATAAAAATTTACCCTCTATCGCCGGTAAAGAAGTATAACTTCAAAAATGCTATTCGCCGTCATCCCAGGCCTCCAGAAAATTTGGTGCAGTTATGGCCCTGGTAGTGGAATATCGGGCTATTCCCCGGGCAAGGATAACACATCCTTATTCGATGCCAAACCGATTGCGATCAGTCGTTGCTGCAAGAGGTGGACATAACCGCTATTGAATTGTTTTGTTTTGTTGTTAATTTTGTTTTGTTTTGTTAATTTCAGTGCGTTTGATATTTTTAGTTAAAAAAACCTTCAAAGCAGTGTTTTTACTTACAACTCTTATAAGGAAAAAGATATTCGGATAATTCAAAAAACAAAAACCTTAATGATACTTCCAGTATAATACAAAATAATACAAAAGGAGTATGAAATAAAATCAGCCCTCCAATTTTTCCACAGAATGTTTTAAATTTAGGAGAAAATACAACGTTTCCATTCACCCCCGTATAATGCCATCTAAGCAAAAAAATTTTGTTACCTGAATAATGAAAATCACTACCAATACACGTACCTACAAACTGATGCTTGTACCTGCAAACTAAAAATTTTGAAAATCGGAGTACAAATGATAAAGTTACAGATTTTTAAACTTAATCAAAAATTTTGGGTGGCGGAATTTTGTGCCGGTGAGTGTATTTTCCTGACATTGACACAGATAACTTATATAGCTGGATGATGGACTCGTTTTCGTTCGACTCAAAAAATAAACCTGTCGGAATGGCAAATTAAGTTTTTCAAAATCTACTTGAGATCAGCGAAGGTAGCAGTTTAAAACTCAAATACCGTGAAGGAAGCCAAGAAGAGTTCTGGATGCAGGTATATTCAGAAAATAATGTTGTTGGCAAGGTTGCAGTGAAAAACTTGTGTGTTTCACATCGACTGATTTCTGTGAATCTTCTTTCTCCGCATATGCTTACATTAAAAACAAAAAATACAGAAACAAACTTCAAGTATCAAGGGATTGAGTAAGGGTATTTTAATACCTATCAAATGTACCTACTGTATTTTATTGAGCTAAATTAAAGTTTATATTGAAATCAAATGAGCCTCAGAATTGTATTTTATTTTTTTCATTTTTTGTCGTTTCCCAAATCGCTTCAAGGGTTGGCGTGCCTCGAAATATGTTTAGCCCTACAAGGGTGCCGCGACTAAAAAAGTTTAAGAACCGCTGTTTTAGGAAGTGTGGAGAAATCGGGACAAACGAACGTGTCTTGACTTTATTTAAAAACGCAAAACTGCAAAGTAAATCTGCAATAGACAGTTATTATCAGCTTAACATAAATAGATACCTACGTATATGTCGTGCCAATAAACAGAGATCAACCGGGGCGCGTGTGCTGATCTCAATAATGACAAATATTTACGAACCTTTTAGAGAACGCAAATACCAAGAATTGCCAACAATAACAATCATATGCCTAAAAGCCGTTTTATATTTAATACATGCATATTTTTTTATTTTACTTCGTCGCATTTTTGAACTAGAGATAAAATATAAACGACAGTTTAAAGAAAGATTTCTGTGGAATATACAGAAGAGCACAAAGTTCTCACAAGTTTTGTAAAATATCTCAGCCTGTCGGCTAAGAATTGTCAACCTTCAGCAAAGAATTAAGGATTTGCATGAAATTTTAGTATGTTATAGTTTACTTCAAAAAACTATGACTTGATTTTTTAAAAATTGTTTTACCGTGCCGTTTAATTACTATTAAGGGTCAAAGTTAAGTTTTAACATGGGCCCTTATGGGAATTCTTAAAAAGTTTATAACTTTTGACACAAATTTACGATTTTTAATTATTTGTGCTTAAATTAAAGGTTTTTTTGTAAGGAATAATATATTAAAAAATGAGGATTGTTTACCGTACCATGTATTTTTAATTTATTTATTATAATTAATTCCGTAATTTATTCCGTAATTTATTATATATAATTTATTTTTATAAAGTATTCAATACTGAAACATATGATTTGAGTGTTCTGCTATAAATGCATTGTTACCAACTTTCGCTTGCATATAAGTTTCCCCCCCTTTCCTCTGAGAGGCATAGGGGAAGGGGGGGTATGATGGGATAGCTAAGGAAAATAACAAAAATACAACATAATTACTACGTTTATTACTATTATTAATTGATGGCACGTTACGTCATTATTCTAACTATGATTTGGTACAATCTTTGGAAAATCAACCTATCACATTTTTCAACAATTAGCCATTAATAAGAACATTATGAAAAACCATCTTGCCCCATACTATGGGGTATGATGGGGTAATGGAATTGGGGCATGATGGTGATGCTAATTAATTCTCACAAAACAAACAAAAATGTGTATTTGCTCCAGATCTTCATTGTTCACCCTAGCACAAGCATTGTGAGCTCAACATCCACAGATCTGGCAGCCTACCCAGGGTTCTGACGATGTCACTTTATCTATGGCTGTTTTCATAGCATCTCTCGAGCACTCTCCTCTTTTTGTTTTTTTCTTGTAAGTACGTACCATGGTATTATCTAAAATAATAATCCAATGTTATTTATTAAGAAATTTAAATTAACCCAGACTTACCACCAATGTCCCATCATACCCAGCACCCAATACCCCATCTTGCCTCAAAAGGTAACTTTGAACAAAAAAAAATTCACTAATTAAATGTTTAACGTATTCACACAAACAATATGCCATTATCAAAATAAGAATAATAGTAAACAACGATAAAAAAGACATTAATGAGGTGATCATAATTACCTTAAAATAGCGATGGTTGTCCTTGCACAAAATTAGATCAAAGGATCGCTAAAACAGTTTTCCGTTTGTAAACAAAAAACGCGTGCACTCTCATTCACGGTTTCTCTTGCAGGGACCGTTAGTCGAATGTCTCTTCCTATTGAGTTACTGTATGCTAATCACCAACGCGTAGTTTCTTGTTTGTGTGCGGTACCCCGTCTTACCTCGAGACCCCGTCATGCCTCCCATTCCCCTACCCCGCAACGAAGGTGTAGAACGTCGTTTAGGATCGTGCAAAAAATCAGAATTTTTTTCAGATTTCACTTTTTTTCGACGTTTTGAGACCCCCTGAGTCTAAAAAAGCAAATAAAAAAACATGGAAGTATGTACGTACGTATGTATGTACGTACGTACGTACACCTGGTTCCAAAAAAAACTGATATAGTCTGTTCGCTAAACTCAGACGCAACTTTCTAGATATTTTAGTTGGTAATTTTGCCAATTTTAGTAAAATTGGCAAAAAATAATTGCTAATTAGTTAACAATTACTAAATAGTTAGTAATTTTGCCAATTTTTGCAAAATTGGCAAAAAACAAAAAAATTATCGACTAAAATATCTAGCCAGTTGCGTCTGAGTTTAGCGAACCGACTATACGACTCTTGAAGCGTATTTTGTAGAAAATTGAGCAGTGTATTTTGAAGGATAAATACTTAATATTTACATACTGTCAATGTCACTGCCAAATCTTAAAATTTGTCAGATAGCTTATTCTGTTCCACGGTTATTAGACTTTATTATTAATCTTTATTATTAATACTTTCTCCGCAACTGAGAGTATCTTATCAACTGTATTGTTTTTAAACAATAGATGATAAAATAAAAATATTGACAGTTCAAAAATGTGAACATTATTGCATTGTGTGTGGCCTAAGTTTGGGCTGAAAACTGAAATGTATTACATTTTTACAAAATTTTGGAATATGTTTAATTACGTAGACCAATTTTAACAGTTGTTTTCAATACAGATTTCAATCCTCTACAAATAGTTTCTTATGTCTTTTGATGTCAAATAATTAGGGAAGCTGGAATTTAACAGTTTAGAATTTTACATTGAGTTAATGCAAAATTGTGACGCATGTCAAAATTCTCAATGTATTTTAATTGTATTCATTTTCTTCGAATCCTGAGAAAACTAATAAATATTTTTGAAAAATTTAAACTCAGAATGAAAGACTACATTATTACCGAGGGCTGAAAGTCCCTGAAAACTTCTATAATATTTATTTTAATAAGTTACAGGGCTGAATTGAATATTAATTTGTTTTGTTGTATAATCCACGTTTACAATAATTATGTGATCTATTTGATGTAAAAACTATCATTTAGATAGTTAATATAAAAGTTAAGATAGATTTAAAATAATATAAACATTTAGACCTTAATAATTAGTACAATTTATGAATTAATATAATATGTAATCAGTTGTTTGTTGTTTGTTTATTTTATTATTTGTGTGTCATAATAAATATAATGTCAGATCAATCAAATACACTGCTCAACATGATCAAATCTTACTAAGAGTCGTATCAGTTTTTTTAGGAACCGGCTGTACGTATGTACGTATGTCGCGTCGCCACCACCCAGCAAAAACTACCGGACCGATTTCGATGAAATTCGGTATGAGTAAGTTTAAGAAAATTTTGTCGAGAAACTAAGCTTTTAAAAAAAACCTCTCAAAGGGGGCCGAAATAGGGGGGTTATTAAAGGCCCATTTTTGCAAATTTTGACCGAAACGAATGAAATTTAACTAAAAGTTAGCTCATCAATAGTTAAATAGAAATACGGAATTTTAAATTTCCAAATTCAAAATGGTGGCCAACATGGCCGACCGCCCACCCGACACATTTCCCTACCTATCTAGAAACTTGTTTAAGATAAGTTTAATTTGAAAAAGTCTTTATGTAGCCTAAAGATGGGGATGTAAGAAGAATATTATCGTTTTTCAGAAAAAGTTATGGGTTGCCTATATTTAAGGGGTCAAAATTTGACATAACTTTGAACTAGATTTTCTCAAAAATGGCTCCAAGGAATTTGTTTATTTTTTGATATGTTTTTGATATCCTACCGCTAAATTGAATGACAGTCAGATTTCTTAACTCCCCATAGGAGGGAAGTTGTAAATTTTTTATTAAAAAATATTCGAGTGCCCGTAACTTCCTTTGTAATAGAAACTAAAATTTGAAATTTTGCAGACATATATGGTACTTTATTATCTATTATCGCAATAAATTTTACCGAAAATATGGCTTCCGGTTGAACCGGAAATGAAACAAAAATCTTAATTTTTTTAGGTACGTATACCCTGTATATTTTTACATATTTTGAAAGAATGCAAAATTACCTTTCCCATGACATAAAACTCGTTGCTGTAGCTCAAAAAATCGAAAAGTTACAGTAAATAGAAATTTTGCTATAATCTTGTGTGTCCTCTCTCACGCGACAGTAGCAGAGCATTATTACGGGGCAGTCAATGAGGGTATTTGGCTCCGAATTCCATCCTACTACATCGATGTACTTGATATTTTCACAGTAAGTAGGAAATAGTTCAAGAAACAAAATCTACCCTATATACTATGGCGCTTTTATATCGGGGCTGTTCCCACCCCTTCAAGGGGGTGGAAAATTTGTTGGTCAAAATAGGCACGTAAGTGGCTAGAGAACTCAATACTTTTTGAGTTATGCGTAGTTGAAAATTGGCCATTTTGATTGAAAAATGACACATTTTCGGACGGTTTTTTGTGAATATGTACCTTAAAAACAATATATCGAACTAAAAACACTATATAAAACATTTTTTTAGATTATAACTAACAAAGAGATTCGTTCCTTCGTAAATGTTCTATTTATAATACAAAAAGAGATATGGTAGGTGAAAAGAGTTTGTTTTTCGGTGCATGCTTAAATTGGTGTATTCAACTTGAAATAACAGAGGAACGGTAGGTTTTAGGTGTATAATCCTACCAACGCCTTTTGTAGTGTTTTGAAAAGGCCTTTAAAACGGCCACAGTTAAATGTCGGTTACATTCAAACTAAGCGAGATATGGAGCAAAAAATATATGACTAATATACTTTAAGGAAAAATGAGAAGACATACATTTAACCCCTCATCCCTCATCCACCAGAATTTAAATGCATCGTTTTTCTTCTACAATACCTTTTAATACAGTGTTATTTCTACTTTCAAAAAGTTGAACGGGTTTAAAATGAATGGTTTTTGTAAAAAATGTGATCAAATTATAGAATGCATTTTTAAATTTTCTTAAAAATCTTCCTTTTTCTCCATATAATTCGAAAATAAAAATGTTCCACCCCCGAGAAGTGGTGGGAACCGCCCCCATGATAAAAGCGCCATAGTATATATAGGATAGACTTTGAATTAGGAGATTGGGCTACTCCCAAGATTTCATTAAAATCCATGCAGTAGGATAGAATTCGGAATTGTAAACTATTAATTTCTCAGAAAAATGAACTAATTTGAAATGAAAGTATGACTAAAATGGTAGGGGAGCAAAGTATGCTAAATGTGCAGTCACTCGAGCGCTTTGGGGACCTATTGGGTTGTGAAGAGTAGGTCCTAAAACCAAAAAAGTTAAGTAAAGTTTTCCATTTTAGTGGGGACTTTTCCATTTTAAATTTAGTTTTCCACTTCCAACAATCGTTTTTTTAGGGTTATATAACGCCATCTATCAATAATTCGAAAAAATGTTTCGAATAAAAGTTACTTATTTTTATGTAAGGAATCCAAATTATAATAATCCAAATCCAAATAATAAACAGGTTATACCAGTTCTTAGAAATCAACAGAAAAAAAGGTACAAAGTAACTAAACCTATTAGACTACTGTCAGAAGAAGAACAAAGTAAATATGAAAGACTAGTCACTAGAGAACTGGAAAATATTGCAGAAAATGAAAACATCGAACAAAAATGGACGCAAATAAAAGTATGTATGACCAAAGCAGCGCAAGTCAGTAATAGAAATATAAAAGATGGATTCAAAGAATGGTTTGATGAAGAATGTAAAATAGAACTGGATGAAAGAAATAAGTTAAGACTCAAAATGATGCAAGTGAAAACACCAGAGATGGAGATACAATACAACGAACAAAGAAAACGAACTAAAAGAATCATAAGAGTAAAGAAAAGAAAGCACAACGAAGATAAATTGAAATGCATAGAAGAAAACTATAAAAATGGAGAAGTCAGGAACTTATATCAAGGAGTAAAAAATGAGAAAAAGGGGTTCCAAAGAAAACCTGTACACTACAAAAGCAAAAATGGAAGGAATTTAGTAAGCGACGAAGAAATACTGAGCAGATGGAGAGAATACTTCGAAGAGCTTCTAAATGAAATTCCCACAACAGAATATGCAGAAGAAGAAGAAGAAGGACCGAATGAAAATATTGATCAAGAAGAAATGCAGGAAAGACCGCCTAATGAAAAAGAAATAAAAGAAATAATAGAAAAACTAAAGAAAAACAAGAGCCCAGGTAAGGATGAAATAACAGCTGAAATGTTTAAATATGGAGGACCAGTACTAATTAAGCATTTGGAAAAGCTGATAAAAGAAATTTGGGAACAAGAACACATACCAAAAGAATGGACTGAAGCCACACTGTGTCCAATTCACAAAAAAGGCGACAAAAGTTTATGCCATAATTACAGGGGAGTAGCCCTACTAAACGTTGCATATAAAATACTTGCAGTACATATAAAAGACAAGATAACACAAAAGATAGATAATGACATAGGAGAATATCAATGTGGATTCAGAAGAGGACGCAGCACGGTGGATCAAATTTTCCTGCTGCGTGAGATACAAGCGGAAAGCTACGAATACGGAAAATCTACAATGGCCCTATTCATTGACTTTAAACAAGCTTTTGACAGAGTTAAGCGAAAAGAAATATACAAAGCACTATGTGAAATTGGAATTAGTAAAAAATTAATAAAGATGGTAAAAGTTACACTCAGAGAAACAGAGAACAGGGTTAAAATAAATGGAAAGGAAACAGATAAGTTTAGGGTCGGTGAAGGGGTACGACAAGGAGACCCACTGTCATCACTGTTGTTTAGTATCCTTCTTGAAATAGTCATCAGAGAAGCCGAAATTAACAGGACAGGACTTGTATACCAACGAAAACACCAATGCTTGGCATTCGCTGATGACATAGTAATGATAGCCAGAAGCAAACAAGAATTACAAGAAATACTAAAAAGACTAGAGGCGATAGGAAGAAAGAAAGGGATATACATAAACGAAGAAAAGACTAAATATATGGAATGGACAAAACGAGAATACACACAAGGACAATACCTGACAATAAACACAGAGGCAAAAATATATAAATTCGAGGAAGTAGAGAGATTCCAATATCTAGGAGCGACATTCACTAGGAGACCAAATATAAAAGAAGAAATCCAAGCGAGAATTATGGCTGGTAATCGTTGTATCTTTGCTCTAAACAACTTATTGAGAAATAAGAACATATCTAGAGGGGCTAAGATAAGAATATACAAGACAGTGATAAGACCTATAGTCTTGTATGCCAGTGAAACATGGACGATGAACAAATCCGAGCAAGTCATGCTTAAAGTATGGGAAAGAAAAGTCCTAAGAAAAATATTTGTCGGAAAGATATGGAATGGAATGTGGATAAGAAGACCAAATGTGGAATTGGAGAGGATGTATGGTGAACCAAACATAGTAGGGATCGTAAAATCACAAAGACTGAGATGGTTGGGACATATCCAAAGGATGCCAAACACGAGACTTCCCAAAAAAATACTAACGGGAGGAATAGGAGGAAAGAAGAAGAAAGGTAGACCGAAAACCAGATGGAAGAAAGATGTTGAAAAAGACATAGAAGAACTGAAAATCACAAATTGGAAAAATAAAGCAGCAAATAGGAGAGATTGGAAAGGAATAGTAAACCAAGCCATGGGCCTTCTAGGCCTGGAGAGCTAAACTATATATATATATATATATATATATATATATATATATAATTCGAAAATAAAAATGTTCCACCCCCGAGAAGTGGTGGGAACCGCCCCCATGATAAAAGCGCCATAGTATATATAGGATAGACTTTGAATTAGGAGATTGGGCTACTCCCAAGATTTCATTAAAATCCATGCAGTAGGATAGAATTCGGAATTGTAAACTATTAATTTCTCAGAAAAATGAACTAATTTGAAATGAAAGTATGACTAAAATGGTAGGGGAGCAAAGTATGCTAAATGTGCAGTCACTCGAGCGCTTTGGGGACCTATTGGGTTGTGAAGAGTAGGTCCTAAAACCAAAAAAGTTAAGTAAAGTTTTCCATTTTAGTGGGGACTTTTCCATTTTAAATTTAGTTTTCCACTTCCAACAATCGTTTTTTTAGGGTTATATAACGCCATCTATCAATAATTCGAAAAAATGTTTCGAATAAAAGTTACTTATTTTTATGTAAGGAATCCAAATTTGCAATAAAAAATTGGGGCTCCATTTAAGATTTTAAAGTAACCCCCACCCCACCTCCGTGGTGGGGGTTCGAGTTTGGTGCCATTCGATAGATTTTTCAAAAATATTGAATAAGTGTATTTTTTTGTTTTTCTATCTGATGTTCATTTCGCGAAATATCGCGGGATTCGTATTTAAAATATTAAATTTACCCCCCACCCCTCTCCGTGAGAAGTCGAGTTTGGTATCATTCGATAGATTTTTGAAAAATATTGAGTACCTACGTATTTTTTAGTTTTTCGATCTGTCATTCATTTCGCGAAATATTCGCTTTTTTCTTGTAAAACTCAGCCATTTCCTTACGCCGTCTCAAATCGTCAAATTTTTGAAATATACACTGTTTTGCATGAACTTAACTTACCTTATCTTAATCTGACGATTTCGAGTTTTTCTAAGGATATATTTTTTTTCGGCCCTCCCTTAACGAGCTCCCCTGCATTAAGAGCCAATATATGATAGAAGTACATTTTCAGGGTACAACGTTTCTCCCCATGTAATAATCTGACGCGCCTGAGTAACTGCAAAAATCCCCGCTTGGGCTCCCCTACCATAATATTCTATTGATTTATGCAATAATCTATACATCAATAGCGTGTCCCCGAAATATGGCATCGAATATTTTCTCAAATACAGGAATTAATGATGCGTAGAACCATAAAATATTTTCAAGTATATCTAACGAGTAACTTAGTTATTTTTATAGAATGCCAGTATCTAGTACGATAACGATAATAGATCGGTACGATAAAGTGCTCGGGCGGCCCTTCCGTCCAGCATTTTTTATTTTATTTCGTCGAATTTCTAAACTAGAAATAAAATGTAAACGACAGTTTAAGAAAAATTTCTGTGTAATTTACAGGAGGGCACAAAGTTCTCACAAGTTTTGTGGATATATCTCCTCTAGTCCTGTTTCAAACAAGGGGCCTTAACATCACCTAGGTAAGGATGGAGGAGGTAACGAGGAGTGACCCCTAGCTCAGAAACCAGAGTTCAGCTAGCCTGGTTCCTAGCAACCTGTGAGGTCACATGAAGTAGCCAGACACATAAGTGTATGCATATTGCATGCACAAGACAGACTTCGATAGACAAAATCATGAGATTCCTGCAATAGTCTTCTTCGTCTATTGGTGCCTATTATTGTAGAATATTAGCGATCATTCTTATTTATTTGTGATCATTATTTTATTGTCTAATGCTTTAAATCCTAACAAGTGATGCTCAAAGGGTGGATTTACAGGATAATGACCAGGCGTGGATACGGAAAAGGAATAAGAGAGCACCGAAAAGTAATAGAAATAGAAAATTGAGAGGTATAATAAATATAGAAACGTGGAATATAAACACTATGCTAGCCATGGGCAGAATGGAAGAAGTAGTAAAAGAAATGAGAGATTATAATATAGACATAATAGCATTGCAAGAATTGAGATGGAAGGGAGAAGGCAGGATCGACAATCAAAATTACACAACGGAGGAGAAAATACACAAGGTAGAAATTCAACAGACTTCAGGATAAGTAAAAGATGGAGAGAATATGTATTAGAGTTTAAAAAAGTAAATGGAAGAATATCTTATTTAAGGATAAAGAATAGAGCTGCTAATATCTCGATGATAAATATTTATGCACCCACAGAACAAGCCTATGATCAAGAGAAGGATGATTTTTATGAAGCTCTAGAAAGGCTCTGTGAGGAAATTAAAAATCATGTCACGCTTATAATTCTAGGAGACTTCAATGCAAAGATGGTAAAGAGGAACATTGGAAATCGGTAGCAGGGAAAGAAACGGCACATGACAAAACAAATGAAAATGGGATAAGAATGGTCAATCTAGCAACAGATATGAACATGTTTATAGCAAGTACTAAATTTCGGCACAAGCTAGAGCATAAAATAACATGGCTTATTCCAGGGAGAAATACAGGAAATCAAATTGACCATGTTCTAATAAATAAGAAGAGAATAAGAATGATTCAAGGTGTAAGGTCATAACGAGGCGCGGATGTGGGATCTGATCACTTTCTTGTAATAGCAAAGCTTAAGCTAAGAATGATAGATTTGGAGAACAAAGAAAACAAAAGGAAAATATGGAGAATAGAAGAGTTAAAAACAAAGAAACGGCAATATCAACAAGAAATGAAAAAAAAAACTATTGGAAAATATAGAAAATGAAAACATTCAAACAGACTGGGAAAATATACGAAGAAATATAGAAAACACAGCAAATACAGTGCTAGAAAAAAATATGTAGAGAAAAGGAATGACTGGTTCGACAATGAGTGCGAATAAATATTAAAGAAGAAAAAATCAGCAAGGCTCAAATGGTTAAGAACGGGAGTCACAGATGAGTACAGAATATACCAAAAAATCATAGGATATACCACAAAACTAATGAAACATAAAAAGGTGAGGTGGATTGAAGAAACCATGGATGCATTGGAAAAAAACAAAAAAAACAACGGCAAGCTGTATAAATATATTAACAAGCAAAATTAAAAATTAAATGTGGCAACAATAGAATAGAAAGAGTGGCAAAATTATTTTAAAAATCTCTTAACGCAAGAAAACGTACAAGCAAATGGAGCAAAAGAAGATGAAGTTTTGGAAATAACAGAAGAAAAACGGCTTGAACAAAACATACCAACGGCAGAGGAATTTAAAGAAGTGATAAGCCAACTAAAAGAAAATAAAGCCGGGGGAATAGACTGTTTAGTTAATGAGTTGATTAAACATGGAGGGACAGCCATACAGCAAAGATTGTATAACCTGATTAAACAGATTTGGATAAAAGAATTATTGCCTAAAGAATGGGAAAAAGGGTTAATTGTTCCGATATTTTAAAAAAGAAACCCAAAAGTTTGTGAAAACTACAGAGGTATTACTCTTCTTAATGTGGTTTATAGGATCTTGACCACAATGGTAAATAAACTATTGACGGAGCATACAGATATAAAAATAGGGGATTATCAAAACGGTTTTAGGAAAGAAAAATTTACCGTAGATGCCGTACACATAGTGACTCAGACAGTCGAGAAATTCTATAAATATGGCATGTGGCTGCATATCCTTTTTATTGATGTCAAGCAAGTATTTGACAGTATATGGGGTAGAGTGGGCTCCTTAGCTGTGGTGAAAGCAACCTCTCTAAGAGAAGGAACTCTGAAATCAAACCCTGGTCCTCCAAGTTGGGGGTTAAGGCATCGGGCTAACTCCTCGGTACTTGTAAAAATATGACTGAAGTGGGGTAGAGAGGACTCCTTAGCTGTGGAGAAAGCAACCTCTCTAAAGAAGGAACTCTGAAATCAAACCCTGGTCCTCCAAGTTGGGGGTTAAGGCATCGGGATTACTCCTCGGTACTTGTAAAAAGAAGCAAATGTTAAACGACCCAATAATCAGACTCGGATGAATGGACGGATCACTCGGCAACGAAAAAAGCAACGAAAAAGGACTATGAATTTTGGAACGTGGAACGTTCAAAGCCTCTCAAATAAAATGGGAAATCAGAGAAAGAGGCTTGAACGAAGACATGTGCTACGATCGAGAGCAATGGAAATTGGGAATCAGAAGACGTCGTAGAACGTTATGAATCGATTATATATATTTGACAGTATTAAGAGGCCAGAAGTGGTAAACGATATGAGGAATGTAAAGTACCTGGAAAGATAATAAGACTAGTGGAAATGACGATGAAAGAATCAAAGGCATCCGTATTAACGCAGGAACGAACAACAGAAGAATTCAAATACAATGCAGGAGTAAGACAAGGAGATGGGCTGGCACTTTCGCTCTTTAACATAACTTTAGACGCCATAATTAAGACTTACAAACTCAATGGGAAGATCACCAACAATTCAGTCCAGATAGTAGCATATGCTGATGACCTAGCGGTGCTGGCGAGAGACAAAAGTCACAAGTCACATTAAACAACAAAAATGAACGAAATATAGAAATCACCAATAGAATACAAGCGGGTCATAGAGCATATTATAAATATAAAAGTATTTTAAAAAACAAAAAATCAGCAGGGTTACGAAGATCCGAGTATACAGAACAGCAATTCAAACAGTGGTGATATATGGAGCAGAAACCATGAGTCTAACAAAGAGAGAAGAAGAAATGTTAAAAATATTTGAAAGAACAATGGTAAGAAGAATTTATGGACCAAAGAAAACAGTGCACGGAGATTATGAAAGGCTCTTGAATTTAGAAATAAGAGACATACTAGGAGGCGAGGACATAGTGAAATCTATAAAAACCCAGCGACTACGGTGGTATGGACACTTAAGAAGAATGGGAAAAGAAAAGATGTAAGGAAAGTTACAATGTGGAACCCAAACAAGGGTGAAAGGAAGACCAAAAAGTAGGTGGGAAGACCAGGTATTGGAGGACAAAAAAAGATTGAAAGTGCCAAAATGGAGACAGAAAATACAGGACCGGGATACGTGGAGGAAAATAACAGTGGACGTTAAGAGGAACCCTAGATTAGACTAGTTACCTGGAGAGAAGAAAGAAAGTGGAGTGACTCACCACAATAAATGAGTCAATGAGCTCAATAAGAGTGGCTCCAACTCCGCACTGAGTGTATAGTCTGTATATATAAATATAATGCTTTACTTTAAACCATAATGTTCTTCTTGCCTTTGATAATTATTTTTAGTGATCTATATTTGGTGTCGTTTTTACGCTATATATCCGAGATAGTATATCCCATTTAAATCGTATACATCACTTTAATTTATTTTTGTATTCTTCGTAGTAAGGTTTCCTCGTGGGTTATTTGATCCAACCATGATATTCTTAGAATTTCCTGTACAGCTACGTCTCAAAGGTTGTAAGTTTATTTTTCATCGCTTCTGTGAGTCAACTCCATAATATAGAATTGATCTGAGGCGCTCAGAGCAACAGTGGCCAAACACAAAGAGAATGTTGGAAATTGCAGAAAAGAGAATACTCAGAATAAATACAGGAATCACGCTGAGACACCGAATAGGGAGTGGCAAGATCGAACAAAATATAATGTATAATGTATAGACAATGGAACACTAAATACAAAAAGAATGGAACAATTACATCAGTCAAGTGGCGGATATGAATCATAGTTAATTAAAATATCAAGGGACAAATCGCAAGTAGTAGATAAAATATAGTATTGAGAAGAATATCCCAGTCATAATTCTTGTTTCTATACATATTGGTCCATTTGGTTCTGTTTTGTGCATCCAGTGATGTTCATATCACTATTATATCCTACTGTTGAGGAAGTATGTGATAGTTTCAAGCAGCAGTTTCGAGGCTGCGCATATAACTACCAAGCTTCGGTTTTTATTTATAATATTATGGGCATCCTTCTCTTACTAAAATCTGCTTGGCAACATTACCGACATGTCAGACTGTCAATCGCTAATCCCAATTTTTTATTGCTTGTTCCATTAGTAGATTCTAATTCTTTATAAAACTGGTTCTTAATCTCTTTTTGTACGTTGTGGCCTCTACATTAATTATATTCATATTAAATCATCCGAGATGGAAAATTACTTCTTTTGGTTTTAGGACCTAATCTTCACAACCCAATAGGTACCAATGACGCTCGAGTAACTGCAAATTTAACATACCCCAAGCAACCAAGTGACGTCAAGAGGGTCGAGGGAGCGTCAGTTTTTGGTTGAACATATATACGTGTTTGAAGATTACGTCGTATAAACGTCTTTTGTAGGTGATTTTAAATACGTAAAATACGCCTAAAAACACGTTTTCATTTCAGGCAGCCTAAGTCTGACAGTCTGACGTCACAAAATTGGGAGGAGCTTAAAGACTTAATGCTTATGACTCCAAACAATTTCCATAAGACGTGTTTCATTTATTGTTTAGGCGCTTTGTGTAGTAAAATAAGACTTTTCATTTAGATATTTCGTTGAAACGTGAAACAAAGAGATTTTCATTAGTTCCTGAAAACTGTTTGAGGATATGCTTTAATTTGTTTTGGTGTTTATTTTCTGTTAATGAACTACCCAGGCAACCAAACGACGTTTTTATAACTTAGATAACACGTCATAAAAATGACCAATTGACGTGTTTCTATGACGTAGTACTGACGTTGAAAATCACGTGTATTTGTCTCATCGATTTGACGTCATAATTGTGACGATTTTAAAACGTAATCGTATTTACGTTTTTTTCACGTCGAGATTGTGACGATTTTCAAACTTCAAAAGATGACGACCTTTATACGTCGGTAAAATCACGTCTTTAATACTTTCAAAAAGTGACCTCTTTCAGATGTTTCAAAATAGTATAAAAAATAGGTACCATGAAACCTATAGACCTACGTCCCATGTGTCGAAGATATACTACCACTTGTTTAAGATCGCTTGTGCGCTAGAAGTAATATTGATTCTGCATGATTGTACCAGCCCTCACGTTATAGAATTTTCACTAGTTATATATACCTACTTGCTGTGTCAAAACTGAAACAACATATATATGAAACTAATAAGTAATTTATTAACAAATTATCCAGCATACTTAATATCTTAATTTAACGCTGTCTTAATATCTTCATTTAACGCTTAATTAAAAACAAATAAACATAACCTCAAATAGTTGTCAAGAAGAATTACTGCATTAAACTAACTCACTGAGCAAAAACGCATAAAAATTTCTTAATTAATACGTTTCTTCAACTAAATATCTAAATGATAAGTCTTATTTTATCACACAAGACACAAACCGCGTAAACAATAAATGAGAAATTTCTTATGAACATTTTTAGCATTATACCTAAACGAAATTGTTTGGAGTCAATACAAACAAGCAAGCTCCTCCCAATTTTGTGACGTCATACTTAGGCTGTCTGAAATTAAAACGTTTTTTAACGTAATTTTAACGTCATTCATCTTACGTATTTAAAATCATCTAAAAACGACGTCTATATGACGTAATGTTCAAACACGTGTTATATTCAACCAAAAACTGACGTTTCCTCAACGTTATATGACGTCACTTGGTTGCCTGGGTAATTATGTGTTATCGAGTTAAATTAAATTAACAATAAATCCTTTATTAGTTTATATGTTGTTTCAATTTTGACACAGTAAGTATATTATATGAAAAGTGAAAACTATATACCTATAGGTATGTTGCATTGACGGTATTGTAATTCTATGCAATTTAGAGAGTCTTCCAATTTGGTTTTACTTTTAGTCTATGGGCTAAATTTAAAACGGTTAAATGAAAAATTGCAATACCATTAATGCCCATACGAAAAATTATTGTGTATCTTTAAAACCATAAAATGAAACATAACCTAAAAAACGACAGAAACACTACGTTTTTGATATCACGTATTTAAAAGGTGATAAAAATCACATCAATTATGGTGGGACATATTCACGTGACTTTCGACGTCGAGAACACGTAATAAACTGGCGTGGTTTGGTGATAATTATGACGTTTGTTCAACGTTGTGTAAACGTCATTTGGTTGCCTGCGACTTACCTCCCCTACTATGATCAGTAGATAACTGTATTAAAAATATACAGCTGCCAAAATAAATTATTTTTGTTCGGCAGTAAAAACGGTAAATATTTGTATATTTTTCTGATGAATAGCTTAAACAAATTATTAGGAGTTGGTACATCTATAATGACATATTTATATCGTCAAACACGTTTCGCGATTATAGTACCTATTAAAAAAATGGCTACACAATAATGTAAAGTCAATAATATAATATAACCACACCTACCTTCAATTGGAAGAATATCAGTGTAAAGAGCAAATTTCCAAATATTTACACAACCATTTTGCCAGATATAAAAATGAATGTGGAAGATGAAACGTAATGGAATCGCAAATTGCGGCCTATATATTTTGATCGAATATTGTAAATGTGTTCAATTTCTTTGCGAATGTTAATACAAAGATTTTGGCGATTTTTTTTAAATAAAAAAAAATGTTAGCCAAAAGATAATAAATAAATACATAAATAAATAAATAAATAGCCGATCAATTAGTTGGTCAAAACTTGATATTTTAAGGCAAACGGACAAAGCTAAAGAAAACTACACAAATGCATAGACCGAAAGCAGTAGACCGAACTCATTAGACCGAAAAGCACTTTACCGAAACCTCACTAGACCGAACAGCAGGAGACCGAAAAGTAGGAAACCGAAAAGCATTAGGTCCATAATACAGGGTGCTCAAACAGGACTGTAATCTGAGCAAGGGTAACATCAACCTCCCTTCACCCTTTATCCAGGCATAGGACTGGAAGCACAAAGTGCTGGCGTGTTTAGAGGTTGTTTTTTGGTTTGTTTTTTGTTTATTTTTTTCTTTTCCTTTTTACTTGTCGCAATAAAAGAGATAAGACAAATAGAATTACAAGTCACTGTTATTTTGATGGTTATTAGAAACAGTTAAAATGGTGTTAACGTCACTCTACCTTTAATTTATTTTTACCTTCACTAATTTGTTTAACAGATGAAAATTATTTCATATTAGACTGTACAGAGTAACAATTTACACAGTCTAGATACAAAATAATACAAAAAGTACAATAAACAAAAAGACAGATATACAAAATCTTAGCATAACTTACTGCTTCTTCTTCTTCTTGGCTGGCTTTACAACTCGGGGTGAGTCTTCGCCGCATCCACTATGGCCCTCCATCGTCTGCGATCTTGCGCTTCGATTTGCCATTGTTGTACCCCAATCCTAGATAGATCGGTTTCAACATCATCCTTCCATCTTTTTCTGGGACGGCCGACTGATCTTCTACCGTCTGGTCTCTCGAAGAACACTCTCTTTAGCACTCTGTCTTCCTCTGATCTTACTGCATGACCTGCCCATCTTATCCGATTAGCTTTTATATGTCTGACGATGTTTTCAGTACCATATAGAGTCACCAATTCAGCATTGCGGCGCCTTCTCCACTCTCCTGTCAATTCATCTCTTTGAGGATCAAATATCATTCTGAGGACTTTCCTTTCAAATATCAGCAATTTATTTATTTCTCGCTGTTGTAGAGTCCATGTTTCACTCCCATATGTAACAACTGGGCGAATAATTGACATGTACAGTCTTAATTTAGATTGTCTTTTCAGCAGCTTAGATCTTAATAACGATGATAGGGAGTATAATGTTCTATTTCCCGCAGCTATTCTTGCTGAGCTTGCTTGCCGCAGCTACTCTTGCTTAGGTCTAAAAATGAATTTTGCCAAAACAAAAACAATGACAAACACACAAGACAATAGAAACGTAATACTAAACGACACCACAATAGAAGCGGTTAATGATTATATATATTTGGGACAGATTATAAAAATAAATAAGGAAAACCAAACAGCGGAGGTAAAAAGAAGGGTCAGATTAGCCTGGGCAGGATTTGGAAAATTAAAATGGGTCCTAAAGAATAAAAAAATACAACAATACTTAAAAACAAGAGTGTTTGACCAGTGCATACTCCCAATTCTCACATACGCATGCCAAACATGGACCTTGACCAAGGCAAACATGGATAAAATAATAAAGACACAAAGAGCCATGGAGAGAGCAATGTTAGGAGTAAAATTGACAGACAAAAAGCAAAACAACTGGGTCAGAAATAGAACAAAAGTCAAAGACGCAGGTCAACATATAACCAGGCTAAAATGGAGCTTCGCAGGTCATAACGCTAGACAAACGGACAATAGGTGGAATAGCACGAAACAACAATGGAGACCATGGACAGGAAAGAGAGCAAGAGGACGACCCCAGATGAGATGGGGAGACGACATTAAAAAGATAGGAGGAACGCACTGGAAACAGAAAGCAGTAAACAGAAGCGAATGGAGGAAACTGGGGGAAGCCTATGTTCAGAATTGGACGAATTAAAGGGCAAAAGAAGAAGAAGAAGATTCTTGCTGAGACCTCTTTTTCTATGTGATTGTCCTCTGTGATTACTGCTCCCAGATATTTAAACTCTCTTATTACTTCAAAGTTGTGGTCATTAATAGTTACGTTCTGCCTAACTCTTGGTCTTGGATTTTTGGTCACCAGCATATATTTCGTCTTCTCTTCATTTATTAGAAGGCCCAGGTTACCTGTTTCCTCCTCGAGCTGTGAAAACACCTCTCTTACGTCTCTTGTAGAATGAGCGACTGCATCTAGATCATCGGCAAAGGCCAACAATAGATTTGATCCTCGATTTGCGAATCCCCCTGTTAGTTCAGACGATATTTTACTTATTGCGTATTCTAAAGCCAAATTGAATAGCAATGGTGATAAAGGGTCTCCTTGTCTAAGCCCTGATGTTATACTAAATGGCATCGATGTTCTGTTTCCTATCTTTACCTGTGCATATGAGTCTGCCACGCACATTTGAGTGAGCTGCACTAATTTTCTTGGTATTCCCATTTCTAGCATTGCTAGCCATAGTCTGCTTCTTTTTATCGAGTCATATGCTTGCTGGAAATCTACGAAGGTTTGGTGTACATCTCGGTTGAATTCCCAGTTTTTTTCTAATATTTGTCGGATGGTAAATATTTTTGATCTATTGTTGACCTTCCACTTCGAAAGCCGCATTGGTAGTCGCCTAGAATATCTTCCGAATACGGAGTGAGTCTCTTTAGTAAGATAATTGATAGAATCTTATACGCTGTACTAATAAGCGATATGCCTCTGTAGTTTCGGAATTACTCTTTATTTCCCTTCTTGTGTATGGGTATTATAACGCTCCCATTCCATTCTCTAGGCATTTTCTGCTGTTGCCATACTCTGAGAATAATGTCATACAATTTTTGATGTAAAACGTTTCCTCCTTTTTTTATCAATTCTCCATTTATACCATCATTTCCTGGTGCTTTGTGATCTTTAAGAGATGCTATTGCATTCTTTACTTCTTGGAGTGTTGGTGGTGGTATTTCCACATCTGCAGAATGAAATGTAGTCTCTGATTCCTCCATCTCACTTTCAATATTTAGTAAATTCCGAAAGTATTCCTTCCATCGCTCTACGATTTCTGTTTCCATCATTATCAGTTCACCTTCTTCATTTCTCATAGCTTGTGTTATCCCAACATTTCCACCTTGTCTGACTGTCTTCACTTCCCTAAAGAATTTTCTTATTTGATTCCTCTCGCCACTTATTTCCATTACTCGTATTTGCTGTTCTATGTAGCTTCTCTTTTTAGTTCTGAGTAGTTGCCTTGTCTGTGCCCTCGTTCTGCGAAAATCTGCTTTGTTCTCATCTGTAGGGTTTTGTAGCATTTTCATTCTTTTTGAGTTTTTGTTTCCAGCATTTCTTCGCATTGTTTGTCAAACCATTTCTGTTTTGGGCTAGTCCCCTTTTTCCCAATGGTTTCTTTCGCTGCTTGTTCTATCACTGATGCCACTCGCTGCCATGCATCTCCTAGGTCTGCATTTTGGTCTTCCTCTCCCAGCAATTGAAATCTGTTGCTTATGGCTACTTGGTACTCCAGTTCTTTATTTGGTGTTTGAAGAGCTTCTATGTCCCATCTTTCTCTTTGTTATTGTTGCTCCATCTTCTGTACTGATATTCGTGTTCTCAACTTTGATTTTACAAGAAAATGATCACTATCGCTGTCAGCTCCTCTCATACTTTGTGTATTAATAATGCTACTAGAGTGTCTTGCATCAATGAGGACATGACCTACTTGGTTACGTGTTCTTCCATCATTTGACACCCATGTGACCTTGTAAATGTCCTTTCTTTCTGCTAATAACTTACTGCAATATTTTTTAATTTATGCATCATTTTTGTCTGATGATTTCGGTCTAATTGTCGTGTACCTTAAACAGGTGGGTGGTCCGATAAGTACTTAGGCTCTCCGTCCGATGGCGCCACTGTCGCAAGAGAAATCTACCATCGTGTAATACATTCTTCTAGGTGACCTATGTCAAAATAATAGCCAATTAGGACTCGTAGTTTTGTATTGACTACGTGTGTAAGCGGGCGTGTTTGAGGATTTTAGAAAAACGAAAAAAGAGCAATATCAGTAGGTAATATTTCGACTCTTGTTTTTAGAAAGTAAATTCTGCAGAAAAATCAAAACCTTCTAAAATTTTAACGAGTTTCAACGTGGTGGCACGTCGATTTTTGATAAGCCACTCCCAGTTGCCCCGAAAACGGCTACCACTGAAGATAACGTGAAAGAAGTCCTTCTTCTTCTTAACGTGCCCTATCAAGTCCCCTTGAAGTTGGCGATTAACATGGCGAAACTGTCTCTCTCTCGAGCTATTTTAAATAGGTATTCTGCTTTCTTTATTCCTGTCCACTCCCGGATATTCTTCAACCAAGAGGCCTGCTTTCTACCAATTCCTCTGCGTCCTTCGATTTTACCCATCATAATAAGTTGAAGAATATTATACCGGTCTCCCCTTACTACGTGTCCAAAATAGGCCATCTTTCTATATTTGATGTTATCAAGCAGCTCGCGGGTCGCATTTGCTCTCTTAAGGACTGCCACATTTCTCAGCATAGCCGTCCATGGTATTTTCAGAATACGTCTGTGCAGCCACATTTCAAAGGCCTCCAAACGGTTAATGGTGGATATTTTTAATGTCCATGCTTCGACACCATACAAGAGGACTGACCAAATGTAGCATTTAATCATGCGCTTTCGAAGTTGAAGTTGCAAGGTATCATTACAGAAGGATGACCTCATTTTTAAAAATGTCGTGCGGGCTATGTCGATTCTACATTTTGTCTCTTTATCTGGATCTAGTTGTTCAGTAATATGGCAACCAAGATATTTAAAACTGGGTACTCTTTGAATTATATGACCATCAACATATAAACGTGAATCTTGATGGGCCAAACGGCTAAATACCATGTATTTTGTTTTTGAACAGTTTATATTTAGGCCAAACTCTCTTCCCACTGTGTCAATGGCATTTAAAAGGTGTTGTAATCCATTCATATCATCACTTAAAATAACTGTATCATCTGCATATCTGATTGTATTTATCAGAATTCCATTTAACTTCACACCCCATTCCAAATTATGCAGCGCTTCCTTAAATATTCTATCTGAATACAAATTGAACAACAGGGGACAGTATACAACCCTGTCTGACACCTCTTTGTATTTTGCATATTTCTGTTGATTTTCCATTTATGCAAGCTGTCGCTGTTTGACGCCAGTATAATTTTTCTATGATTCGCACATCTTGAATATCAACTCCTTTATCCTTTAATATTTTAATTAATTTGTGATGTTGTACCCGATCAAAGGCCTTCTCATAGTCAATAAATACAGCAAAGACGACTTTCCTTTGATCTCGGCATTTCTGCAATAACACA
This sequence comes from Diabrotica virgifera virgifera, assembly GCF_917563875.1. Classification (NCBI taxonomy): domain Eukaryota; kingdom Metazoa; phylum Arthropoda; class Insecta; order Coleoptera; family Chrysomelidae; genus Diabrotica; species Diabrotica virgifera. Next base: position 57,026,311 of record NC_065450.1, on the reverse strand, counting down.
TTTAGTGCAAAGAGTGCGTCCCGGGTTCCCAGTCCATTTCTGAAGCCAAATTGTGTTTCATCCGTGTCTTCTTCACATTTATATCTGATTCTACTGTGGATGATACGTAGAAAGATTTTCAAGGTGTGGCTCATAAGGCTTATCATTCTATAGTCGCTACAATTTTTCGGGCGTTGTTTTTTTGGTAGGGTTATGAATTCGGACTTTAACCAATCTTCAGGGATATCACCAGTCGAATAAACATCATTGAAAAGTTTGACTAGTATTCCAATGTTTTCCTCATTTATGAGCTTTAACATTTCTGTAGGTATGTTGTCGGGACCAACGGCTTTCTTGTTTTTTGCCAATTTTATAGCATGTTGTATTTCTGATTTTAGTATTTCTGGTCCTTCACCTTCATCTAAAGTGTCCAGTTCTTCGGGTCTATCGTCATTATACAGTTTATTTATATAATTATACCAGTACAGGTAGTTCGAATTTCGTGTTCGTCTATTATCATTTTTCCCAAAGAATCGGTTATAGTATGTGGAGTTTTCTTATAATAAAGACCAGCTACTTCTCTAACTTTTTTAAACTTATTAAACGTATCATGTTTTTCATTCAACTTTCCTAATTCCTTGCATTTATCCTCCATCCATTTTTCTTTAGCTACCTTTATTTTTTGTTTAATTAGTTTCCAAAGAAGTCCACGATCTCGTATTTGTAGACCACGGATTGAAGCTGCGTGAGATAGCTGAGACAGTAGGCATCTCAAAATATCCCGTTGTTGATCATATCCTGCATGAAATTTTTGGCATAAAAAAGCTGTCGGCGCGATGGTTGCCGCATTTTCGAACTCCGAACAATAAACGCAACCATGAGACCACTTCAGAGCAGTAGTCCAGAGTAATAAGGATTTTCTCGGGATACTCAAAGATCCAGGTAGCTGACTACTTTTTTAGTTATTATAGACCTATAGGAAGAAAACCTATTTCCTGCCTAGAGTTCGCGTCCGTTGTTTGTTTACTAAAAATTTAGTTCAAAAATCGCGATTTTTTCGATTTTTTGCACTCCATTCAAACGCTAAACAGTTGGCATAAAATTACAAAATTCAGTTTTTTAGAACATTGAAAAATCTTCAAAATGCCGGTTTTTGAAAATGAAGAAGTTAATTTGTGGCTACCCAAACTACAAAATAAGTGAAAATCGTTATTTGTTAATAACTTTTACTAAAACTACCTTACAACTTTAGTGTTTCACCCAAAGTTGGATATTGGCGTACTTAACAAACCTTCAAAATTTGAGACCGATCCATTAATTAGTTTAAGAGTTATTCTATTTTTTTATCCCAGAGACCCAGTGCCGGGTTTACCACTAGGCCGACTAAGCTGCGGCCTAGGGCCGCAAGCAAAAGGGGGCCGCAGCGTTTTGTAAAAAAACTTTTTTAGTAAAAAAATTGAATTTTTGTTTTCCAAAATTAATTAATAATTACCGCTACTGTAAATAGATAAGATATTATCGATTATAAATATAAATATAAGATTATAAATTAAATTAGAGAATGCTAATCTTCTAAACATGTGGTACGATATTTTACGTTTTGACAAGAGTAGCAAAACATTGCAAAATACTGCTACAGACTTGAATGTGACTTGCAACATATACAAATCTCAAAAGGAGTCGTATTGTGAGTTTCTAAAACTCTAAATCGTGAAGTTATCTGGGGCCGCTCGGGGTAATTTGGCCTAGGGCCGCAAGTACCCTAAATCCGCACTGCAGAGACCTTTATTTTGCAAAAAGATAAGACAGAAAATAATGAAGATATGGCAATTCTGAGTATGCCAAATGAAAGTAGAAAAGCGATAGTATCAAAATGTATTAAAAAAAGATCAACAAAGATAATTAATATAGTCAAAAATCTTAATGGCAAATTTTTGAAATTTTGTAGTTTATAAACATTGCCGGTTGTTCGAACGCTAATCAACAATGATCATTATCAAATAATTAATTACTGTCAATGTCAACTTCTTTTGGGTTGTTAAAAAGTCTGTGGAGTCTATAATCAATTAATATAACAATAATTATTAACATAATTAATAATAAATCTCATAATTGTAATTAATTATGTTTTCAGCAACACAAACAAAGTTGACATTGACAGTTTTGGTGCCAGTAATTAAATATTTGATAATGATCATTGTTGATTAGCGTTCGAACAACCGGCCCAAAGAATAACTTTAAAAATGTTATCCGTAGAAACAATATTTTTATATACAGAGTGAGTTTTATGTATGGAAACACTCAATTACCTCGAAAACATCTTGCACGATTTTTATAGATTTTGGTAGGTAGGGGTTTTCTAATGCTTTCAAAATTATATTGCTAATTACATTGTTGTCAGATTTTCTGTTTTCTGAAAATCTAATAAACTTTCTTATTTCAAATGGAATACCCTATATATTTTTTGCGTTTTGAAGTCCTTAAGAAATGCTGATTATTTTTCTTGTTATATTTCCTATACCTAAATGCCATAATTTCGGAGTTATTGCTACATTTATTTTTAATTTTTTTTAAACAAATTATAAAAATCAATTTTCTCGGCCCAGGTGGATATTATTTTAGGTTCTTTGGATCATTGGGAACAAAATAGGTCTTTTGTAATTTTTCTCTAAAGTTAATCGTTTTCGAGTAATCAACAATTTAAAACTGAACAAAAAATCGAATAATGACGATTTTAAAGGTTCTAAAACAAAAGTAAAAAATATAATTTTTGAAATTATAAAGTACCTGAATTCAAGCCCAACTCTTCTTCTGATAGATTGCCATAAGATTTTTTGTCTTTTTTTATTCTAAAACATTGATTTTTAATTTTTAATGAAGTGCATATGAGAGGACGGGCGATCGGGCTGCATTAACATTTAAAATTACAATGTTTTAAAATGAAACAATCTTAAATTACTTATCGGTATCTTATAAAATGAGGCTTGAGGTTGAATTTGGGTACTTCGCAGTTTCAAAAATAAAATTGTTTATTTGTGTTATTGAACCTTGAAAATCGTCATTATGCGATATTCTTCAGTTTTAAATTGTTTATAACTCGAAAACGATTAATTTTAGAGAAAAATTATAAACGATCTTTTTTGTTCCCCATGATCCAAACAACCTAACATAGTGTTTACCTTGGTCAAAAAAATTGATTTTTATAATTTGTTTAATTTTTTTTAAATAAATGTAGCAATAACTCCGAAATTATAGTATTTAGGTATAGGGAATATAACATGAAAAATTATCAGTATTTCTTAGGGACTTCAAAACACAAAAAATACACAGGGTGTTCCGTTTGAAATAAGAAAGTTTATTAGATTTCCAGAAAAACAGAAAATATGACAAGAATGTAATTAGCACTATAATATCGGCCGCATTAGAAAACCCATACCTACTAAAATCTATAAAAATCGTCTAAGCCGTTTTTGAGATAATTGAGTGTTTCCATACATAAAACTCACTCTGTATTCGAAAAGATAGTATTTTAGTACGAATTTCTAAATAAAAAAATAGACTGGGTTCATTTGGGGTAAAGTTAGCCATATGTTTTTTAATTCACAGCTAATCTTTTTATAATAATTAAGAAATATAATTAATGCCATTTTAAAGAATGGGATCTGTTCTATTTTCGTAAAAAATTTGCACAAACATTATACCTTCACAGCACCCTCTACGATTTTTCAAAAATGTAGTTCAAACGATTACTGGGGGCAACCTAAAAATTCACCGAGTTAAAATACCGAAAAAGCAATTTTAAACGAATATAATTTTCTGTATCTCTGGATCAACTCAATGGATTTTGATCTTTCTTTTTTTAATTTGTATGTAATTTCTACGTACATTACAAATATGCAATTTGTTTATAAATTTATTAATTAATAAACTGTTAATTTGTTTAAACAATTCTTGAAAAAATATTTTTTAATCACAATATCATTAATGATCATAGAAAAAGTTAAAGTACACTTTAATAAATAAATCATTTTTATTATATAATTATTTATTGTAGATAATTTATTTATTAAAATATACTTTAACTTTTTCTATGATTAATAACGATAGTATGATTAAAATCACGGATTTTTGGGAAAAAATTATTCTTTAAAAAATTGTTTAAACAAATTAGACTGTTTAGTAAATGTTTAGACAAATTGCATATTTGTATTGTACAGAAAAATTACATAGAAATTAAAACAAGAACGATCAAAATATATTCAGTAGATCCCGAGATATAGAAAGGGTCATTCGATTTCAAATCACTCAATTTTGGAGCAAAAAAAATTTTGGACCTCCGATTTGTCTGAAAATTGGTATATAGTTTCTGCGGGACGTACAAATAAGATGTTTAAGGTCAAAAAATCTTCTTCTTCTTTTTTTCTCAAAATGTTATTTTATGCGATTTTACAGTGATTCGGTGTTTATTTATACAAATTTGCATTTTCTATCGTAAAGTATCAATGAAAAACATAATATTTTAATAGAAAGGACTCAAAAATGTCATTATATGGCATTATAACAAGTTACTTTGATTCAAAACAAGCTTTTGATCAAATTTTATAGTGTAGAAAACGTTAAAATACCGTTTTTTACATTTTTCTCCATTCCCGAAATACATCATAATCGGTTTGGCTGAAAATTTGCCCACAGATAGACAAAACATAGGACTTTAAGTGGTGAGAAGGATTTGAATTACATTACAATACCAAAAAAGTTACATGCAATATTATAGTCAAAAATATAGGCGTCTATTGTAAGTAAAATTAACTCAAAAAAATATCGACCTCACGACAAAAATTGTTAAAAAGAAATTGAAATAATTGTAAATACGATTTATTTGGAACAATTTCAGTGGCTACCATTTTTGTCGAAAAGTTAAAAATGGCGGAGATATTGAGCCAAACAGGTTCTCCTTTAAAATCAAGATGGCGGCTAACGTAATGGAGGAATTCATTCGTGATTTTAAATTTAGGCTACTATTGACTCCCTTAAAGATCAGAAAAATAAAATTTTGTGCAGCTCGGCATTCAAGGTCAAATGCTATCCCGACTGGAATAATATATACTTTTGAGTCTGATATTACTGCATGTAACTTTTTTGGTATTGTAATATAATTCAAATCCTTCTAACCACTTAAAGTTCTATATTTTGGATATCTGTGGGCAAATTTTCAGCCAAATCGATGATGATGTATTTTGGGAATGGAGGAAAATGTAAAAAACAGTATTTTAACTTTTTTACACTATAAAATTTGATCAAAAACTTGTTTTGATTCAAAATATCTTGTTATAATGCCATATAATGACATTTTTGAGTCCTTTCTATTAAAATATTATGTTTTTCATTGATACTTTACGACAGAAAATGAAAAATTGTTTAAATAAACACCAAATCACTGTAAAATCGCAAAAAATCACATTTTGAGAAAAAACGAAGAAGAAGATTTTTTGACCTTAAATATCTTATTTTTACGTCCCGCAGAAGCTATATACCAATTTTCAGACAAATCGGAGATCCAAAATTTTTTGCCTGAGTGATTTGACATGGAATGTACCGAAAATGATATTAGTTTTAAGTTGCCTTTTTTAGTTTTTGAACTCGTGCATTTGTCGGCTCCCAACTCCCCCTTCACTTACCACGACTAGTCACCAAATGAACTCTATTTTTAAAAATTCGTGTAAAATACCAGCTTTTCTAATATTATGTAAAATGATTTTTTCCACGGACAATATTTTTAAAGTTATTCTAAATGTTTATAAACTACAGAATTTCACAAATTTGGCATTAGGATTTTTGACTATATTAGATAATTTTTTTATCTTTACTTAGTAAATTTTAATAGCATCAGTTTTCTACTTTCATTTGGCATACGCAGAATTGCCATATCTTAATTATTTTCTGTCTTATGTTATTGCAAAATAAAGGTCTCTGGGAAAAAAAATTAGAATAAAACTCTTAAACTAATTAATGGATCGGTCTCAAATTTCGAGAGTTTGTTAAGTACCCCAATACCCAACTTTGGGTGGAACACTAAAGTTCTAAGATAGTTTTAGTAAAAGTTATTAACAAATAACGATTTTCACTTATTTTGCAGTTTGCGTAGCAACAAATTAACTTTTTAACTTTCAAAAATCGGCATTTTAAAGGTTTTTCAATGTTCTAAAAAACTGAATTTTGTAATTTTATGTCAACTATTTAGCTTTTGAATGGAGTGCAAAAATCGCGATTATTGCACTAAATTGTTAATAATAATAAAAAATGGACGCGAACTCTAGGCAGGAAACAGGTAGTTTCTTTTCCTATATCTCTACAATAACTAAAAAAGTAGTCAGCTACCTGGATCTTGGAGTGTCCTGCACATGGACTATTTCTAGCTTATTACCCTGGAGCAGCGGTTCTCAACCACTGTGTCGCGACACACTGGTGTGCCGGAAGAACCTATCAGGTGTGTCGCGAGATTTACGAATACGATATTTTTATTTATATTTTTTTACTTGTTATAATATACCAATCATGCATTAAACCATTTTTTTACCTATTAGGTATAGGGTAGGTGGGGGCAAAAGTACGCACGGGGCAAAGGTACGCACTTACATTTTTCAGTAACTTCTTATATGTTGGCGACAACATCTTGTGGCATATGTTTGTACTACTCAGTAGCATTGGATGAGAAACTTTGGCACAATCAGGACGAACACAACAACAAAAATAAGATAAAAATTATTTTTCTACCTTTTGATCTAATTTTTCTTAAAAATTGTTTGATTCTAATTCTTAATCTTTCAAACTCAGATTATTATTGGTTAGGCATGTTGAAAGTTTATTGTTAGAAGTCTTCTTCTACATGACAGTTTGAAGTTCATATGTGCATAGTTTCATATTCAGGTTAGATATATTATTGGTTGCCGGATGGGGCAAAAGTACTCACACAAATGGGGCAAAGGTACGCACTGTTAACGTTGAAATGTGGCAAACGTTCGCAGTGCGTACCTTTGCCCCCAGTGAGGTAGATTTGGCAAATGCATGTTTCAAGTCAATCTTCAAAGTGAATATCAAATTGAGCTTGATATTATATCAGCTAATTTTGTCTCAATTGCAAAATGTCTCAAATCCGCAAAAGTACGCACATGCGTACTTTTGCCCCATTGGGTGGGGCAAAGGTACGCATTTACATTTTTTTTTCAAAAAGTTATCAACACTACAAAAATAATATTGAAGAATTTCCATTTGCCTAATATGATTACAAAATGTATCAATTTCACTGTCATCTATACCCTGTGCCAATTCAAGCATTAGGAGATTCACTAGAGATGAAAATTTAGAAAATGCGTACCTTTGCCCCCACCTACCCTATACCACGTTCATCATCATCATTCTCTTTGCCTTATCCCTATGCGGGGTCGGTTTCCCTAATTGCATCTCTCCTCACAATTCTATCTTGGGTCATATCAATGTTAATCCCCTTTACCAACATGTCCTGCCTTATCGTCTCCCCCCAGGTCTTCTTTGGTCTTCCTCTCCTACTCCTTCCAGGAATCTGCACTTCAGCTATTCTTCGTATTGGGTGATTAACGTCTCGACGTTGAACATGACCAAACCATCTTAACCTATGCTTTCTCATTTTGGAATCAATTGGTGCCACACCTAGACTTCCCCTAATATACTCATTTCTAATTTTAACCTTCTTTGTCACTCCACTCATCCATCTAAGCATTCTCATTTCCGCCACATGCATTCGTTGTTTCTCTTTCTTTTTCACTGCCCAACATTCAGTTCCATGTATCATAGCCGGTCTTATGGTTGTTTTATAGAATTTTCCCTTCAGCTTTATTGGTATATTTCTGTCACACAACACACCACTCGCTTCTTTCCACTTCATCCATCCAGCCCTAATTCTACAGCATGCATCTCCATCTATTTCTCCATTACTCTGTAATACTGATCCTAGGTACTTAAGGTACTTAAAACTATTGCTTTTCACAATCATTTCACCATCCAAAGATACCATTTTATTTGTAGTAACTCCATATTTAAATGAACATTCCAAATACTCCGTTTTTGTCCTACTAAGTTTTAAACCTTTTTCCTCCAGAGCTTGTCTCCACTGTTCCAGTTTTGTTCTAAATTTCTTTCACTATTTCCTATTAACACTACATCATCAGAATACATTAGGCACCATGGAATACTACCCTGTAGTTTCGCTGTTATCTGGTCCAAAACTAATGAAAATAAATAAGGACTAAGCACCGAGCCTTGGTGCAATCCTACTTTCACCTGAAATTTATCACACCTGTCTCTCCCACACCTGTCCTAACACTAGTTGTTACTCCCTCATACATATCTCTCACAATCTTTACATATTCGCCAGGGACTCCTTTCTTATTGAGTGCCCACCACAGAACCTCTCGAGGAACTCTATCATATGCTTTCTCAAGATCAATGAATACCATATGAGCGTTGGCTTCTTTATTCCTGTATTTTTTCATCAACTGCCTTTTAACGAAAATTGCATCTGTTGTTGATCTGCCCTGCATAAAACCAAATTGATTATCCGATATTTCGGTTTCTTCACGTATCCGTCTATCAATTACTCTCTCCCATATTTTCATGGAGTGGCTAAGTAGTTTTATAGCCCTGTAGTTTGTGCATTGTTGTATGTATCCCTTGTTTTTGTAGACAGGTACTAATATACTGCTTCTCCATTCGTCTGGCATTTGTCCAACTTCCATAATTCTATTAACGTATAGAATATATACCTATTAGGTATATACCACGTTATACCAATCAATAAAGTGCCAATCCGTAATTGTTTCCTCTCTAGCTGTTTTTAATATATATCTTTTTAATATATTCATTATTCATCTGTACTGTCCTACCACTAGCAAAAATTTGTACATACCTGTAAGGGTGTCGCGAATCTGTAAGGAGTACGTTAGTGCGTCGCTGAGTAAAAAAGGTTGAGAACCGCTGCCCTGGAGTACAGTGTATGATACTGATAATCTCCTAACGAGCGTAATCCAAACGAGTTTCTACGTTGTTTCGTAACCGTCGACGAAACATGGTTCCACTGGAACTGGTATTCCACTCTGTCAGTGGTGGCTCGTGACCTCAGTATCCGGGTAGGCAACACATATGGTGTATAATAACATGTACATACCTATACAGGGTGTAACAAAAATACAGGTCATAAATTAAATCACATATTCTGGGACCAAAAATAGTTCGAATGAGCCTAACTTACCTTAGTACAAATATGCACAGAAAAAAAGTTATAGCCCTTTGAAGTTACAAAATAAAAATTGATTTTTTCGAATATATCGAAAACTGTTAGAAATTTTTTATTGAAAATGGATATGTGGCATTCTTATGACAAGTGCATCGTAAAGAAAAATTACAGTGAAATTTGTGCTCCCCATAAAAATTTTATGGGGGTTTTGTTCCCTTAAACTCCCCCAAACTTTTCTGTACGTTCCAATTAAATTATTATTGTGATACCATTAGTTAAATTCAATATTTTTAAAACTTTTTTGGCTCTTAGTATTTTTTCTATAAGGCAGTTTTATCGAGTTGCGGCTTCTTTTTTAATATGTTTACATAAAAAATTTATGGGGATTTTGTTCCTTTAAACCCCCCAAATGTTTGTGTACGCTCCAATTAAACTATCACTGCGATATCACTAGTTAAACAAAAGTTTTTAAAACTTTTTTGCCTGTTTGTATTTTTTCGAGAAGGCACTTTCTATCGAGATATGGCTTCTTTTTTAATACGGTTCAAAATATACCTAAAAATGTAAATCATACATAAATTTTCATATTATTACCATGTCTCCGTAATCGTACTTAACCATATACAAATATGTGGTGGATTTGACAAATATTCAAAATATCTCGATAAAAACTAACTTTTCGAAAAAGTACTAAGAGCCAAAAAAGTTTTATAAATATTGTGTTTAAGTAATGGTACTACAATAATAATTTAATTGGAACGTACACAAAAGTTTGGGGGGGTTTAAAGGAACTAAACCCCCATAAAAATGTTATAGGGTGTCCAAATTTCACTATAATTTTTTCTTAAGATGCTACTGTCATAAGAATGCCACATATGTCCATTTTCAATAAAAAATCTTTAATAGTTTTCGATATATTGAAAAAAATCGATTTTCATTTTGTAACTTCAAAGGGTTGTAACTTTGTTTATATGCACATTTGTACTAAGGTAAGTTAGGTTCAATCCAACTATTTTTGGCCCCAGAATATGTGATTAAATTTATGACCTGTATTTTCGTTACACCCTTATAGCTACAGGGTGTTTGGTAAAGAATGGGCAATAGCTTAACCTTACATTCCTGAGCTTAAAATTGGCCGATTTAAGCTAACTTACCTTAGTACCAAAGTTGATAATAATCGAAATACAGGGTGTCAAACTTAAACTTTTATTTTATTTATTCTTGAATATTTCCTGACAGACATGGGATAACAACACGAAATTTGGTAGGTAAGCGGGGTTTTTTGGGATTAAAAATCTAAATTTGCCACCAAAAATGATCTATTACCCAGAGGGCGCTACATACGTCTTTCAGCGCTGATTTAATATGTTCAATTTTTTTTATCTCCCACGCCACGTAGTTTTTGAATCACCATTTTTATTCTCTTAATATTTTTACTTTAAAAAGGTATACTACATTCATCTCGCTAAGCTCAACTGTTTTCGAGATAAAGGCATTTTAAATCTGCGATACAACATAATTTTTGCATATCATTGTAGTTAGACCCGCAAAATAAACTTGAAACCATAATAATTGTGCCAGTTCTCATATTTATGTCGCAAATTCCATTTGAAGAAATTTGAGATCATTTTTGTAAATTTTTATGATTTTAAGTTATTTTTCGGGTGTAACTGTAACTACAATGATATGCTGCAAAAAATTATGTTGCCTCGCAGATTTAAAATGCGTTTATCTCGAAAACGGTTGAGTTTAGCGAGATGAATGTAGTATACCTTTTTTAAGTAAAAATAGAGAGAAGTAGAAAGTATGTAGAGTGGGTAATAAAAAAAATTGAACCTATTAAATTAGCGCTGAAAGGCGTATGTGGCGCCCCCTGGATAATACATCATTTTTGGTGAAGAATTTAGATTTCTCGTCTCAAAAAATCCCCGCTTACCAAATGTTGTGTTATTATCCCATGTCTGTTAGGAAATATTCAAGAATAAATAAAATAAAAGTTTTAACTTTTACACGCTGTATTTCGGTTATTATCAACTTTCGTACTAAGGTAAGTTAGATCAAATCGACATATTTTAACCTCAGAAATGTAGTGTTAAGCTATAGCCCATTCTTTACCAAACACCCTGTATACAGTGTGTCGCATTTAAGATGAAGACACCCTTATATTTCGGCTTTTAAAATAAATACAGATTTGAAATTTTGCAGTCATTGATTTTTATGGTTTACACTTTTTAAGATGGTCAACTGAAATTTAAATTTTAAACGCGGCCTACTGCCAATTCACAAACAGGAAGAATTTTTAATATTTTGTTTCGCGTTAGAGATATTGCAAAAAGTTATTTGGAAAAATTGTTAGAAATATTATTCTGACCCCACATACCAAATTTCATGACAAAATTCGAACTTTTCCTTTTTTTCAGGATTGGTAGTCAAAATCCTAAAACATGCAATTGGCAGTTCCGAGATGCAGCTCGACACAACCAATGTCAAAGGCTCACAAAAATCTAGCCTACCTATAGCCCGAAAATACACGACCAGGCAAGCGACAATACAGCCGCTGTGCTTAGCGTAAAGAGTGAGACAAATGCGAATTCTGTTCGGCTACTTTTTAGAGAGCCTGCCCTAGGGTAAAGCCGTCGTAGTAATGCTACGCTACGGGGAGCGTACAATAATTATTACAACTTCAGAGATGAATTAAAAAGTAGCTTTGCTTTATTTTAGATTTTTAGATACTTCGGTATTGTCTCAAAATTTATAAATTACAGTTTTGAAATAAGTAATTTATATTAATAAATAATTTATCATTGTGCATTTGAAGAGGTTAGGCGGCGCCTACCTTGCCTACCCGGACGCTACCCCTGGTATACACCAGAGACCAAGGAACAGTCGACATTGTGGACGCCACCCCGCTAACGTGCTCCGGGAGGGCGGACTGTCCAATCTACCGCAAAGTGATAACCACCATTTTCTGGGATTTATAAGGTGTGATCTATATCCACTTTCTGGAAAAGGGCAAAAGAATCACATGTAATTACTGGGCTGCATTATTGGCTGGATTCGACGCCCAAGTTCAGAAAAAAACAGTCCCAATTTTAGAAAAAAATTACCCTTTAACTAAGACAACGCTACGGCTCACATCTCCGCCATCGCCATGGCCAAATTAATCGAATTGGGCTACAAACTACTGTTCCATCCAACGTATTCTCCGGAGTTGGGCCTGTACGAATTCTTTTTGTTTCCAAACTTGAAAAAGCCGGTTCTCCGGGCAGAAATTTAAGTCGAATAACGTTCCAGGCAGCCTGCAATGCCTTTAAGAAATAGTCGCCTCAGTCTGAGTTTGTGCTTTCTTAATGATACATCCCCTAGTTAACAATCTGCATACCTTACTTTTAAATATGACAGGTTATTTTTAACTACCTGTAGAACTGTCATTTGCCTTGTCATCGTTCCGAGGTTCCCAACCATTTCATTTTCACTTGCCGTCTCACTTCCAACATGTGAACAAGTCATATCTAGATCTCAGATGTTACCTAGGGCAAATTAGATAATATTTTAAACATCCAGGCTTAAGGTAGCATTTTATACCTATGTTTCCTTAACGGACTACTTTTACTGGGCTTTGACCCACATATTTTTGTATAATATTATCTTGGTGGTTAGCATGTACATTGCACGTGAGTATAACCTAATATTTTTTAACCCTAGTCAAAATTTCAACATCTTTCCCTTTTTTTCAGTTTATATTAATTTTAGGTAAGCACTGATGATGACTGGTAAACTAGTCGAAAACTAGTTATGTGAATATGATGTGGCCCTTTTGAGGGTTTTTAAATTTGCCTTTTATACAGGATTTTACTGTTTTTTGTATCACATGGTTTACAGCCAACTACAGGAAAACTTTTTCCTTGTGGATTTTTTTTGAATAAAGAGTTCGTAACCGCCAGGGCAGCCTACTTTGCAGTAGGGATGGGAAAAACCTACCAGTTATAACCTAAAACCGGTTTTAGCGGTTGTTTTTTGTCCCGGTTATAACTGGTTTTTTCTTTTTAAAGTAATAACCGGTGAAAAACCGAATAAGTTACCTCTGAAAAAAATAACTAATTCAGAGAAAACATGAGTAGATTTCTATCTATTTTCGATCCCAACCATTATGTACATATTATAAATAATATGCGAAGTAATTAACCTAAGCAACCATAATTCAAATTTTATTTACTAATAAATAACTGGACGAAAGTGCCACATCAGCTTTTATGAAACAAATTTTATTATAGTTTGGAAATAGTTAAACGCTCACTATACTACTCGCGAAGTCGATCGAAGTTCAGCGAAAACGAGAGTGTAGACAGGTTGTTCATGCGACTTCGCTGCGGTTCCTTTGACTTGGTCGCAAAAACCGCCACCGACTGGAAGTAGGCCGAAGCACAGCGAAGTTGCATGAGGTGCCTGTCTACATTCTCGTACTCGCTGATCGACTTTGCGAACAGTAGAGTGGACGTTTTATGATTGTGGATACCGAAACACGATTAGGAATCTCCATTTGTAATTTTTAATTCTTAGGAATTAAAAGGCATTATAAAAACATATTAAAGATACTACTGATTTTTTTATGGTAATGGAAGTAAAAGATGAATTGGGTTATCAAATTTATTTTTAAGTAAAATGTAAGTGCATTTGGATATTTCCCAATTGAATATCCCAATCGACAACGCAATACACGCCGACACCGTCTATAACGACTAACGAGCGTCCAATCAGAAATGCCAGATTGGGGTACTTTCGCCCAATTTTAGGGTAATGTGAAAGCGCCTGGGAAAATTTTTATACGTTGAAGTGATTGGGGAATTTTTCGGGAGGAAAATTGAGCAAACTAAAGTGCAATATAAATGTAACATTTTAACGTATTGAGTATTTGCTATTGATAAAAAAAACCGAAAACCGGTTTTTGGAATAACCGATTTTTTTGACAGGTTATAACCACTAGGTTAAACCATAAGTAAAAAAACGGTATAACCGGAAACCGGTTTTTTGTCAACAACCGCCATGCGCCATCCCTACTTTGCAGACCTCGAGAAAAGGTATTTTTCAGACAGGTTAAAGAAGATGGAGCATCACTGGGTCAAGTGTATCGAGCTAAAAGGAGAATATGTAGAGAAATAAATTGCCACTTTTCCAAAATTTTTGTTTTGAAGGCTAAGAACTTATCGGAGCGTCCTAGTATAGTCCAGAAAATGACCGTTTTGGAGTGTAATTTTGAGGGTCATCACCGAATTGCATGAAAATTTGGATTTGGGTTTTACTTACACTCCACTTCAAAGTTAGACGCTGAAATTTCTATATTTGTAGCTTTCTATTGGTCAGAATCTCTATAAATGAAATCCACAAGGAAAAATTTCCTGTGGCTGGCTGTATACCATTAGTTACAAAAATTGAAGAAAAATCTTCTGCGTAAAAGGTATATTTATTTTAAAACCCCCAAAAAGGGCTACAAATACAAAAAGTTAGGTTATACTCATAAGCTCTACGTGCTAAGCCACCAAAAATACATGGGTTAAAACCCTTAAAATGTCGACTAAAAGTCTTACATTGAAATGTTATATGCTAAATCCTGACGATGGATGAAACTAATAAAGGTACCATAAGGGATTATATGATTATTACACGAACCACGTGGGTTGTTGAGTCGAATTCTCTGTCTTCACAACGAGAAACTATTTATTGAAAACTCTTATCCACAAGCATTAATCAAGAAAATCCTCTTTAACACCACATCTATTAATACAGTAATAATCCAAGAAGACAATAACTTAAATCATCACACTACATCCCAAGGACACCCTAAATTTGCTACATTACCTTACATCAAAGAAATTACTCCAGCTTTAACCAGAATACTTAAGAACGTGACCGATATCAAAATTTCAAATAAAACAGTTCTAACCATCAGAAAAGTGTTCTCAAAATTAAAGGATAAACATCCAAAAGAATTGACAACAAACGTAATCTACAGTATCCCATGTGCAGATTGTGACAGAGAATATATCGGACAAAGTTCAAGATCGATAAAAGATCGAATTACTTCCCACAAAACTGACAGTAGACTATATCCAGAAAGATGCACTCTTGCTACACATGTAAATGACAATAACCATACCATGGACTATAATTCATTTAAAATTTTAGATATAGAAAAAAATGATACTAAAAGAATCTTTCTGGAGATGGCTTTTATAGCACAATGTGATAATTGCATCAACAAAAAATCAGACATTAATCACCTGAGTGAAATATACTCTTATTTACTATTCTTAGACAAAAATAAAAATAATCAAAATTTAACAGGTTTAGCTAATATGTCTCACTTAAATAATTAATAATATTGATTGCTGATAACCTATTTTAACTGTTTAACTTAATAGGATAATGACCTATTTTTAAAAGTAAATAAATAATGTCAGACCTTGTTTTCAATTCATTGTGTCAATATATAAATTTTATCTATCATCATGTATATTTTAAATTATGGACTTTTGTGATATGTTATTTCTGTATTTTAGTTTTTTATCATTTTATTTATATTCGCTTCTTTTAAAACATCGTGACAACAATTCTCACTTAGTAAGTATACTGCTAATCCATCTTATGTACCTACCTAATAACCAACATTGTAGCTTTCCCTGATGATGCCCATGAAAATGGGCGAAATATATTGGAATAAGTAAAAAAGAGTACACTTTGTCCATATTCAGCTGTTACCCAATTATTTTCTCCTCCTTAAATAATATATATATATATATATAAAGGGTTGTCTACAGCTAGTGCCGTTTCCCTTTCGTCAGCCAGGACTTCCATTTTTTTCGATCTTCTCAGTCTCCGTCTTCCAATCCTATCTTAGACATGGCTTTGTCGACTTCATTTTTCCAAGATCTTCTAGGTCGTCCTCTTCTTCTCGTTCCTCTTGGGCTCCATTCTGCAACCTTGTTTATCCAAGTGTTTTCTGCTCTGCGTACGTGGCCGTACCATTTCAGTCTTCTCTCGTCTATATATTGCAGGGCATCTTTTTCCACTTTCATTCTTCTCCTTATCTCCTCATTTGTTATTCTGTCTCTTCTGGTGAGACCACAGCATCTTCTCCAGTATTCCATTTCGGTTGCCAGAATGCTTTTTTGGGTTTTTTTGTTTATGACCCAAATTTCTGCGGCATATGTCATGATGCTTCTTACTAAAGAATAGGTGTAAAAGCGTTTCTGATGATGCCAACTAAAGTACAGGTGTAAAAGCATTTCTGAGTGATGACAGTACGAGAAAGACAGTACAACTTGAGGTTTTGTGAATTGATATATAATTAGGTACACTAGCTAACTAACTCTTTAAAACTAGTGGCTACTATGTATTTTTGGTTGCTTAGTATGTAGAGCTTGTGAGTATAACCTAACTTTTTTTATCTTGTTCAACTTTAAAAATTTTTACCTTTGTCTTCACTAATCATGGTTATACTTATTTTAGGCAAGGAACAGTGATGGTGCTCTCTTTAGAGCGAAAACGTTCTGTTTTGTATTTGTAGCCCTTTTTTGGGGTTTTTAAAATAAATATATAGGAGAGCTGGACAAAACGGGATACCACTCATGTTTATTTTTTTTTACGGAAAAAACGTTAAAGACATTATCATATTATTATTTTTTATAGGTATAACATTTATTGAAGCACACAAAAAACATATTTTTAGCTACTTTTAATGACTGGAAAGTAGTAAAAAAAAATTCTTAAAGTCCTGCACATCCCGTTTTAGCATACCACGGTTGGACAAAACGGGATAGGTTCACAATATTTAATTTTTTGCATAAAATTATCTAAAAAGTATATTAAGTAGATATAGGACAGCAAAGCAAAATTTACTTTTGAAAAAACAATATCTTCAGTAGTCAGAAACTTAAAAATAGGCCTTTTTTATGTTTTATTGCAAAATTGGAAATAAGACCTTTTATTTAGGACTAGGTACGTATATCAGAATAAAAGTCACATAAAAATATGTTGTTCTTTTCTGCAGTACGAGAACAAGCTTTATCGCTATTTAAAAAATTATTAATTAATAGGCCAACAAATAAACAGGTGGATAAAACGGGACATAAAAACTGTATCCCATTTTATCCAACTTATAAGTGTCCCGTTTTGTCCAACTCAGACATTTTTCAAAACAAAAATGGCTCCTGCCTAAACGTGAAAATAAAATTAGATAGACTACACAGGAGAATATTCGTTAATGAGTGCTTAATTAAATGTAATAGTCACCGGAATTATATGTTTAGATATGTAGGCAATATAATGTAGAAAACAACCCACTTAAAAGTACTAAGTACCAAAAAAATACAGTCAAACAATTCTAAACACAACAACTTTCCATCAAATAATTCCATCGAGGTAAAACGAACTGAGTTTTCGTCGTTGTCCGATTGATAGCAGCACTAGTTGGGTCTCTAGGCTAGGTATCCCGTTTTATCTGACTACCCCGTTTTATCCAACTCTCCCCTACCTTTTACGCAGAAGATTTTTCTTTAATTTCTCTATGAATGAAATAGTCTGCCTGCTGACTGTGTCACTGCTGCCTGTTTCTCGCTGCTATTAAGATTCATGTCTCGAGGTTTAGATGCACATTGGTAAAACAAATAGTTTTTCTGCATGATTTATTCTGGAGACGTAAGAACATCATTGACACTACGTTTTGTCTCAAGATCGATACTGATTATATTGGAGCTAACCATAATGTCATCACCCTGTACATTAAATTGACATTCTTTAAGTACCAGATACTATAAATTTGAATAAAATCTTAATTATCAAACTAATTAATAAGGCTTGATCAATAATCTGTCCAATAATGTTTACAATTTTAATGGTTATGCACAAAATTATTACGTAGATAATGGAGAAATTTAAACGTTTCTTTGAATAAAATTATTTTATAAGCCGATTATAGGACAATTAATTAATAATTGTATATTATTATGTAATACTGCTTAAATTGTATCTAGTTTCTATTAAAAACGTGTGATTTTGTGAGAGTATGTATATTTATACATACTATCAGTCGTTTGCTATAAACTATTTCAGTCCAATTATCCCTCTCCTGTTCGGGTTGTTTTGCTTCAGAGAGTGAGTAACCAGCCACGTCCTTTATTTGGTCCGACCATCGTACTGGAGATCTTCCTCTGGATCAGCGGTTCCCAAACTGGGGCGCCCCCCCCCCCAGTGGGGCGTAAGGACATGTCAGGTGGGCGCGACACAAGTTGAATGTTAAATTAAATTTAGGTAGTTTTTATAAAATTCTAAATTAACCGCTTGTTAAACCGTGTCTGTTAAAGGCAGCTGATATTATTCTGGGAACGCAAAGTAAGCAAAAGTTATATCAAATACCTCTTTCTGACAACACTGTGAAACGTTGCATTGATGATATGGCCGAAGACATATAAAACCAGGTAGTTGATGCAGCAAAACAATCTCCATTTTTTGCTATTCAGCTAGATGACAGTACAGACATAGCACTGTGTTCTCATTTAATTGTCTATGGTTGGTATATTGAAAACGAAAGACGAGCTGCTTTTTTCTATAGAGTTGGAGACCACGACAAAAGCTATTGATGTTATGAAAGCAGTGTCAGAGTTTTTTGACACGCATGATCCCTCTTGCCTCTTGGCAAAAACTGATCGGTGTATGTACAGATGGCGCGCCTTCAATGCTTGGTTTTTGCTCAGGCTTTGTGCAATGAGTAAGAGAAAAAAATGTTGATGTGACTGGGATACATTGTTTTATACATTGATAAGCATTGGTAGCAAAATCCCTTCCAAATAAACTCAATGTTGTCTTAAAGTTGTGTATTAAATTAGTGGATTACATAAAAAAAAAACAGTGCGTTGAATACTCGACTGTTTAGAACGCTTTGTCAAGATTTAGAAAGTGATCACAAAACACTACTATTTCATGTACATAAAGTACGATGGCTCTTAAAAGGAAACATGTTGGCAAGATTATTTGACCTTCGAGATGAAGTAATCACCTTCTCGGAACATCAAAAGCAAAATGAACTAAGCGTGGCCTTTAAAAAGCATTGTACCCAAGTAATATTGGCCTATTTGTCAGACATCTTTGACTCGTTGAACAGCCTTAACCCAAAACTGCAGGGTGGAGACTCAAATATAGTTAGTGATATTCGTGATGCGTTTAAGATGTACCTATATTCAGAAATTGCAACTTTGGAGGCGTAAAATATCAGCAAACCCCTGCAATGATTCAAATTTCCCTAAAGTAGAGTCAAACTTGAAGGACATTTATGAAGGATCATGTTTAAAAATCCGAATTTCAAACCATTTGGAGAGCCTAACTGAAGAGTTCCAGAAATACTTCCTAAACACTTGCGATGATAGTATTTACATAATGTCAATTTATCCATTCCATGTCAAAATAGACTCCCTGCCTGAATCACTGTAAGAAGATGCTTTGCAAATAAATACAAATGATTTTTTGCATGATTCCTCTGCCAAATACAACTTTGACATAATGAACAAACCTTCATTTTTATTAAAATATTTCAAAGTGTATCCTAGTGTATCACGGAAAGCTCTTCATTTATAGTTGCCCTTTTCAAGCACCTATTTGTACGAACAAGCATTTTCAACACTTGTTGCAAGTAATACAAACTATTGGAGTAAACTTGATGATGCCAGTGACTTGCGCTCTGCACTTACTAAAACTCAGCTACGAATAAGCCGACTAGTAAATAAAATAAAAGCCTATCAATCCCACTAACCAACCTAATCTACTTTTGTTTTATTATTAATTTTTGTGTTTTATGAAAACTGATATTGTTGTATCTCATGACAGTATAAATAAATGTTTTGTTTTTACAAAAAATTTATTGTTAAGGGGGGCGCGAGAAGCTTTCAATTCAACAAAAAGGGGCGTGGTACAAAAAAGTTTGGGAACCCCTGCTCTGGATCTTTTACTCTCTACGTTGCCTTCAACTATCATTCGTTCCATGCCTTCTCTTCTTCCTTCTAGTTATATGTCCAAAATATCTGAGTATATTTTGGTTGATGGTTGTGGTGAGTCTAGTTTTTATGTTAAATTCTGCCAGTATTGAATTATTTGTGCGATGTGAGATCCATGGTATGAGCAACATTCTACGGTAGACCCAAATGTTAAATGCCATTATACGCTTCGACTCTACTTTTTTGATAATAAAAGTCTCTGAAGTGTAGCCATTGAAGGGATTTTAATAAAATTGTATACCTTTTATAAATGATATTTTTTCAATAAGTTTTTTTGTGATTAATGGTATACAACAGCCATCTACAGGAAAATTCTTTCCTTGTGGATTTTACAATAAAGTTTCTTAAAGAAATTAAATTTTACAACAAAATTTCACAAACAGATATTTTCCTATCTCTTCTGCTGCACTATCAGTTACAAATACATAATATACAAAAAATAAACTGACATAGTATTTTACCCAGTAGATAAATACAAAATAACCCTTAAGAGAGTAGGCGCATGCTTTCTAAGTGCATTAATTTTTTTCGAATCCTGAAAAACCTAATAAATATTTTTGAAAAATTTAAACGCATATTGAAAGATAACATTATTACCGAGGCCGAGAGTCCCTGAGAATAAACAGAAAATTTCTTTGGAATTAGATATTTTAAATTAAAATCACACTTAATTTCTCTTTTTTTTTCACCTAACTTATTAAAATAAACATTATAGAAGATTTCAAGGACTTTCGGCACACGGTAATAATGTAATCTTTCATTCTGCATTTAAATTTTTCAAAAATACTTTAAATATTAGTTTTCTCAGGATGCGAAAAAAATTAATGTATTTAAAAGCATTTGCCCGAAATTTTGCGCCTATGCTCTTAAAAATTAGTGGATCTCACCAGTCTTATTCATTCACCAAAAATATCACCGACCAAAACACACTTGAGATTTTGTAAACTATTTACTTACGGACTATGGATCAGAAATTCAGAAAGATTGAAGCTGATAATCAAACATGACATAATTAACAGCTTGTGGAGAAAGGAAATGTATGGGCCATTCCACGAACATACGCCTGTTTTGGATTACTTCGACAACGAATATTTTAGTGTACAACATAAGAAGTACGAAAGTAAATAGCGCTAATAATTATTTCAATAAACAACAATGTAATTTGCAATTTACTTTCGTTCTTCTTATTTTGTACAGTAAAATATTCGTTGTCGAAGTAATCCAAAACAGGCGTATGTTCGTGGAATAGGGTATAAAATGGTTTTTTCATTATTATAATTAGCTGGATTATTTCATTCATAGGAGATTCTGACCAATAGAAAGCTACAGACATAAAAATTTAACTGATTTTTTAAGGATTTTAACTTCCAATCGTATAGCAAGAAATCTGAATTAAATCGATAATTTTTGATAATTGCCCGTCGTTAAGTATATTACGTCAGATGCCCTTCGTTGCTACGAAAAAATACATTCAGTGACATTAATGACAATTAATGTTTTAAAAATTATAAAAGTGATGACTTTCAATCGTCAAATATTTATAAAAACTTTGTGTTTAATTGTACTAATTTGAACTTACATAAATAAATTACAATAAAATTTTGGTTTTGAACAGTTTTATTCATGAAATAATCGCAACAAATTGCACTCGAACTCTAAAATTAATATAGAATTTTAGAGCTCTTGTGCAATTACTACTGATAATTATCTACTGTAGAAAATTACCGATAGAATTTTTTTAAGTAGATTGTTTCTGTTTAATGGCAACCAGTTTCCTAGTTTTGACAACTGTCATATTTAATAAAAGATCCATAATATACGTATTAAAAAATAATCTTACGAATATCACACGACAGTAAGAATAAATAAGAAAATAATACTTCATTTTTACTCAAATTTGTTGTCATTGGGCAATAGCCACTCGACCCCTGCGGGCTCTCGTGTCTATTGCCAGACAACAAATTTTCGAAAAACTGTCGCATTATTTTCAATTTATTCTCACTCTCTTGTGATATTATACCCGATAATTTTTGATTATTTCATTCATAGGAGATTATGACCAATAGAAAGCTACAGAAATCAAAATTAAACGGATAATTTTTGATAATTTCCCGTCGTGAAGTATATTTACGTCTATATATGAAGTATATATTATGTCAGATGCCCTTCGTTGCTATCAAAAAATACATTCAGTGACATTAATGACAATTAATATTTTAAAAATTATAAAAGTGATGACTATCAACCGTCAAATATTTATAACAAATTTGCGTTTAATTGTACTAATTTGTACTTACATAAATAAACTACAATATAATTTTGGTTTTGAACAGTTTTATTCATGAAATAATCGCAACAAATTGCACTCGATCTCTAAAAATAATATAGAATTTTAGAGCTCTTGTGCAATTACTACTGATAATATCCCGTCGTCAAGTATATGACGTCAGATGCCCTTCGTTGCTACGAAAAAATACATTCAGTGACATTAATGACAATTTATGTTTTAAAAATTATAAAAGTGATGATTTTCAACCATCAAATATTTATAACTGTGTGTTTAATTGTACTAATTTGTATTTACATAAACAAATTACAATAAAATTTTGGTTTTGAACAGTTTATTCTTGAAATAATCGCATTAAATTGCACTCGATCTCTAAAATTATTATCGAATTTTTGACCTCGTGGCACTTTGACATAATTTCCCTCCCCTTCGGGTCGTGAAATTAAAGCTGTCAAAGTGTCACTCGGGAAAAATTCGATAATTTTAGAGCTCTTGTGCAATTACTACTGACAATCCTTTATTAGCCAATCTGTATCCAGGCCAATTCTGGTACCTTGCTCAATATTTGTAATTAAGTTAAGACAAGCTTTTATATTACTCAAAACTAGCACCACTAGTACTGGCTTATTAAAATTAGGTTGGTTACAATAACTGCTAAGGGATCATGAAGAAAGAGATCTCCTTAGTATTCTTCTTCCCTTATATAAGCAAGTTGGCTTGTTAGTTGGCGTGTTATCGCCTCTTTGGTAGATTGCCATTCAATCTCTTGCGCAGTCGGCCGATACTACTTCTTCTAACACTTGGTGATTTGTCCCTTGCTATTTTATTGACTCTTGTGTCAACCATTATGTCAGTTATGATGAGCACATCATTATTGGTCTTATAATGGACTTAGAGATTTTTTATTTAGTCTCACAGTTATTGTGTCAAATACTACATATTTATTTATTAAGCGCAACAGGCCTTGTAGGCCTAGGCCTAAAATGTTTACATTTCTGATTACATAAATAATATAGTAAACAACTTAATATAACTTACATAACTTATAAATTTTATTTAAATACACTTCAGTCTTTTTATACACTCCTTCACCACCTCTCTCCATCTCCTTCTGTCCAATGCTAGTTCTTTCCATCTCTCAATGTCACTTTTCTTCAAGTCTTCATATACACTGTCCTTCCATCTTTTCCTTGGCCTGCTTTTTCTCCTATTTTGTATTGGTCTTCGTGAAAGTACCATTTTGGCATTCGTTTACTTCCCATTCTCTCTATGTGCCCCAAGTATCGTATTCTCTGTGCTTTGATCGTCGTCGTAATCGTTGGCTCTTGATATAGTTCTTCCAATTTTTTATTGGTTCTTCTTCTCCACTGACCTTCTATTTTCACACCTCCATATATTGCTCTTTGCATTTTTCTCTCCCATCTTTCTAACAGGTCTGTTTCTGACTTTTTGAGCACCCATGTTTCGCTTGCGTATGTTACTGTAGGTCTGATAACAGTCTTATACAATCTTGTTTTTGTTTTTTTTGGATACGTATTTGGATTTCAATAATGTGCGTAATGCTCCATATTTTTTATTTCCTTTAGCTATTCTTGCCTTTATCTCCCCCTCCTCATGACCATTTTCATCTATTTTGGCTCCCAGGTAAATAATTTCTTTGGCTCTTTTGAACGAGTATGTTTTTCTCCATCTATTTGTACTATGATGTTATTCTCTTTTTCTTTTTGGATCTCTCCCATTATCATATACTTTGTCTTTTCTTCATTTATTTTAAGTCCGAATTTTTTGGCTTCTGTTATTATGTTTTTCATTAACTTTTGTAGTTCTTTTTTGCTTGTTGCTAATAACGTCAGATGATCTGCAAATGCTATGCATTGGTGGCGGTTTTTAAATATCGTTTCTTGCATGTTTATTCTGCTTTTCCTGATTATTCCTTCCAATGTTAGATTGAATGCCATTGTTGATAGTGGGTCTCCTTGTCGTAATCCTTCCTTGGTTTCAAACTTTTTGGATGTATACCTTTTCCAAGCTATTTCGTTTGTTGTGTTTTCCATCGTCATCTTTATTATCCTGACAACTTTACTTGGTATCCCCAATTCTTTCATCAGTTCGTACATCTGCTGTCTATTTACTGTGTCGTAAGCCTGCTTAAAGTCTATGAACAAAGCATATAGTACTGTTTTATGTTCGTAACAGGTGGTCTGTATTTCTTTTAAGGCAAATATTTGGTCAGTAGTTGATCTGTTGTTTCTAAAACCTGCCTGGTATTCCCCCAGTATTTTTTCCGAATAATGACTTAGCCTTTTTCTTATACTTTGTGCCAAGGTTTTGTAAACTATTTCTAATAGTGCGATGCCTCTGTAGTTTTCGCATAGTTATCACCTTTTTTATGTATAGGGCATATTCTTGCTATGGTCCACTCTTCTGGCATTTTTTCTACTTCCCATATTCTTTTTATCAGGTCATATATCTCTTTCTGTAGTCTTTTCCCTCCTGATTTTATCATTTCGGCCGATATTTCTGTTATTCCTGGGCTTTTGTTATTTTTCAAGCTCTTTATTTCGTTCTTTATTTCTTGTTCTGTGGGTATTTCTATTGCTATCTGATCATCTTCAATTTCATGGTTTGTTTCCTTTTGTACTTCGCTCTTATTTAGCAGTTCTGTGAAATAGTTTTGCCAGTTTTCCATTATTTTTCAGGCTCATTTAGCAACATCCCTTTATCATCTCTCATATATGGGTTGTTTTTTTGATATCCTCTTTCCATTTTTTTTGCTTCCTGGTAGAATGATCTTATTTCCTTTTTTTGAAATTTTTCTTCTATTTCTTTCAGTTTGTTCTCGTCGTATTTTCTCTTTTTGCTTTTACATTTTCTTTTCATGATTTTTCTCAATTCTCTGTATTCTTCTCTAGTGCTTTCTTCGTCATTTGTGAGATTTTTGAGTCTTACTTTTCTTATTGCTTCTGCTACTTCTTGACATTCTTCATCATACCAATCTTTTGTTTTGTGTTTTCTTTTGGTTTTCGCTAGGATTGCTTTACTCGTGTCCAAGATTGCTTCTTTGATATTTTGCCATTGTTTGTCTGGGCTTGACGTTTCTTGTTCCCTGATTAGTCTGTTGGTTATTCCCTGTTCATACTTCTTCTGTGTGTTGTTATCTTTTAGTAGTCCTATGTTAAATTGTTTTCCAATTTTTTCTGTTGTTTTATTGTTTCGCTTTATGTTATGCTCGATTTTGTATTCTGCTCTCACCAGGTAGTGGTCAGAGTTACAGTCCGCTCCTCTCATGCTCTTTACATTTATTACATTGTTTGCATGCTTCTCTATTAAAATATGGTCTATCTGATTTACTGTCTTCTTATCAGGGGAAATCCACGTTCCTTTATATATATCTTTTCGGCGTAATTGTGTGCTTCGTATCACCATTTGCCTTTCTGTTGCAAAGCCTATTATTCTTTGGCCATTATCGTTCGACACCTCATGCTTACTATATTTCCCTATTATGTGTTAGTATATATTCTCTCTTCCTACTTTGGCGTTGCAGTCTCCCATTATTATTTTGATGTCAAACCCTGGTAATTTATCATATTCTCTTTCCAATTGCTCGTAGAATTCATCTTTTTCTTCTTCTGTAGCATCTTCAATCGGTGCGTGTACATTTATTATACTTATGTTTCGTTTCTCCCCTTTTAATCTTATTGTGCATAATCTATCTGATATTGGTTGGAATGCCATTACTCTTTCCTTCCATTTTCGCTGTATTATAAAACCTGTTCCTAACCTTCTGGTTTCTCCCCCGCTTTTAAAAAATACCACGTCTTATATTTCTACTATTTCTGTCTCCAATTGTTTTGTCTCTTGTAAAGCTATTGTTTCTACATTATATCTTTTAATTTCTCTAATTAATTCTTTGAGTTTTCCTGTTTCGTATGTGCCTCTTACATTCCATGTACCCAAGTTGACTTTAGTTTTCTTTTTGTTGTCTTTACTTATTGCCTTGTCCATTTCCTGCGTCGTTTCCGTCTTATTTATCTCTGTTGCAAACTATATCTTGTCATTTTTCGGCTTTTCTTCTTTATTGCTGTCTTGATTTGTTTTATTTCCATAGTTCGTAGTCCTATTCTTTGCATTTTTCGTCGTCATTTGTTTCCTTTCATTGCTATTGCTTAGATTTTTGCTTTGGTCTCTACCACCAACGTTTGGTTCATTCCATCCCAGCGCCATATTTCATGATCGGCATATATTTTCTTATACCCTACTTTCACTTTTCTCCCTTCCTTTCGTAGTTCTTGCGCTTTTTGTCTGACACGTTTCTGTACAATTCTGTCGTTCTTTGATAGGTCATCGTTGATATAAACTAGACCTTCTTCTCGATTTCTCAATTTGGTTTTGTTTCGCATGATTTTTCTTTTATCTTCTTCCTTTTCAAGCTCAACCAGACAAACTTTTTCTCCTAACTTCAGAGCCTTCTCTATTTGTACATCTACTTCTAATTCTGTCTGCATAAAATTTTTTATTGCATGTTTTAGGATATCTGGCCCATTTGTATCTATGTTCAATCCCTGTATAATTATATTTTTCCGCCTTTTTTGATTTTCTAAACTTTCAAGCCGTTCTTCTATTTGATAAACTGCCTGTTTTAGTTTCGTGTTTTCTTCTCTTAATGTTACATTCTCCTGGCGTAGCTCTCTTATTTCATCTCTATATTCTTTCTGCTCTCTCCGCATCTCGCTAAGTTCTCTTGATTGTTCCTCGATTTTTAAACTTACTCCTGCCATCATTTCCATAATTTTTTGTACATTCTCCTCCATTTTCTCCTTTCTGTAGGAGGGAGATCTGCTTATTTTTCGACTTTTGTTAAAAGCCCGTTCCAATTCTTCCTCTTTTCTCTTCTTGTCGTTTTCGTCTGTAGTGGTACCGTCACTTTCTGTTCGAAATAGCTCTTCGTATTTTTTATCTTCTCTGCTCATTACAACTGGTTCGTTTTACTGCGATAAAGGTCTCGTTCGGACTATCTCCGCGGAAACTTAACCTTTCTCAGTGTAGCGTCTTACTTTTTTTTTGATAAAATTATATTGAGCAGTATATACTATTTCGCTCCTCCCTAGTTACAGGACTTCCCTGTCGACTTGGCAACACCGCGTTCCAATCAAACAAGAATCCACTTCGAATATCGTAATATCGATGACGTTTTATTTGTTTATGTGTTAGGATTACCTTTGATTTTTGCCAATTTGGAGCACAATTTCAATATTTAGTTTATTATTTTTCGTTCAGCGCGAAGATTACTCACTTAACTTCACACTTTATGCGTTTGCTGTAATTGATTTACTCTGCATTTCGCGAAAAACGGGTTTAATGCAGGAGCAAAATACAATTAATATTCACACACTCAGCGCAACGTTGGCAAATACTACATAATATAGTGTTATTAAGGCACCCTGCTAACCTATTTGCTCTTTTTACTTGATATCTGACTTCTTTTTCAACGTCTCCAAAGCTGAAAACACACGGCAATCCCTTGGTACACTTCGCGTCATATAAAACTGGTATACTTTTTTTTCCCAATGTAAACCTGTGTTCAGACTGACAATTATTGTTCGTGAATCACTTCGTTGTTGCCATCACAGAAAATGGAAGTGCACTAAATCTAGATACAAAAAAATAACGTTTAAAATGTATATTTCGAATTGTAATACATATATTTAAATTCCACACTTGTTCACTGTAAAAGTTATTCATTTTGTATTAATTTCAAATTAAATTTTAAATTTTCCAGTGTGTTTTATTTATTCTACACAACTTAATGCAGTTTTGTCCTACAATTTACGAGAAACCAATCACACCTCTCGATTTGACATTAAACATAATAATTTAAAGTCATGTCAAAATTGATTATCTATCATTATTTTTGAATTGAAATATTTTTATATATTATAATAAAACACGAATCAATGTATGGATACTTAATTGAGATGACGGAAAATTTCAATTGTTTTAGTTTTTAGTATATTAAAAAATGCGGTCTGTCGCACAGCCCTGCTTTTACCTAGTTTGATATAATATTTTCGTTGAACTGGCAACGTTGCCCTAGAAATTAGAATGACACTGACTTGTGACAAGATCAACTTACACAACTTGAAAAACACGATTTTCGGTTATAAGAGTTGTATATATGTATACCAGTTTTTCTTGACGCGAGGTGTACCTACTTTATTTCTATTTGTTGTTCAATGCTAACTTCATTATATTCGGTATTACATCATATTGGTTCTGGCTGATTGGATAACAGTTATTGCAATAAGTTTATTTCCTTTCTTAAATATAGGAGTAATCGAAGAAAAGAAGTATTCATTATAAAATATATGGGGATGGGATGGAGACTGTGCATATTGTTTATATAAAGAATAGATTAGTCCGTCTAATCCAAGTGATGAATTATTGCGTAGTTTTCATAGATGTTGTTTCCGGTGTGAAATTATATTATAAAGAGACGTGGACCATTTTTTAAGGAATGGTATTGCAGTAGCGTACCCAGAATTTTCCTCTAGGTGGGGTTGGCTTGGGCGGGGTTCGGGCAAATGCAAATAATCCCTGACAAAAAATCCCCACAAATTATCCCTGGACCAAAATCCACAGACAAAAAATCCCCGGACAAATAATCCCCACAAGAAATCCCGGACAAATAATCCCCACAAATTATTTTCGGCAAAATATCCCCACAAAAAATCCCCATGAAATATTTGCTACTGAATAGTTCTCTAAAAGTTTTCCCGTGGACGCAATCGACTCTGTTTTTCAACATCAGTGCATAAGAGGTATAGAAATGGCCATGAAACCGCTTTTCGGTACGACAATAATGATTAGTAATTAAGATTAAGCATGAATTATTGTAATTTCAATTACCAAATTTCGAATTCCAATTACATGCGAAAACTTCAAATTTTACATGACAAACGAGTGTGAGTTTTTTTCAAAAATCGTAGAAGATATGGGGAATGAGCTAAGGCTGTGGGAATCATCTTGTAATTATTCGCTTAAATCTTTTGCTCACTTTGCCTTGAATAACTAAGTTCAAAACATTGCCTATTATCTGTGTGAATCCATGAAAAATTTTTGCGATATTAAGAATGTTTAGCTTTGTTATGATAACGCAGAACACAGGTTTTTGACATAGCTTTTGAAGCAGGTTTCTGAAATGATGAAACTGATCACTAAATATTTTTCGTAATGTATTACTAAAAAGATTACTACCATACGCCGAAGAAATAGTTGCTGACTACCAGTGTAATTTTAGGCCCGGAAGATCGATTGTTGATCAAATATTTACTATTAGACAAATTAATGCTTGAAAGGATTGGGGGTATAATCAACATGTGCATCAGATCTTTATAGATTTCAAACAGGCTTATGATTCAATTAATCATCCTACACTATGGAATAGAGCTTCTCATTCACAGTCATTTGTTTCGAGCTTCTGTTTTGTGTCGTATAATCCGTGTATAATAATATTATACACAGATTATACAAATGACAGAAGCTCGAAACAAATGACAATCGATGAAAAGCCCTATACAATGGACGAGCTGGGCGTACCCAAAAAACTAACTGCGGTAACGCAAATGTGTGTAAGTAACTTCTTTGACACGTATTAGAAGAGGTGGGGAAATATCAAATGATTTCTGCGTAAATTCTGGACTGAGACAGGGAGATCGGTTGTCTCCATTGTTCTTTAAGCTGGCCTTTGAATATGCCATGCTAAAAATTTATCCAAAAATCAAACCAGACATAGCTACTCGGGGAGAGGCCAGATGGGAGAAATTCTGTAGGACGGCCTAGAAAAAGGTGCAGTCAGAGAAGATCTGGAGAAAATGGGAGTGAGACAATGGGAAATAGTGGCACAGTACCGACACATGGAAGCCAATAGTAAACCACTCGCAAGGACACTCGAAGAGTTATAATGCCATTGATGATGATAATAACTAAATATTTTTGACGTTAAAAAGTAACCGGTTTTTTGCATTACAATCAAGATTATCGTTTTCAGGACCAGCAGTTCTCATCACGAATAGGCAATGTTTTGAACATAGTTATTCAAAACAGAGTAAGTAAAAGATTTAAGCGAATAATTACAACATGGCACATGGTTCCCACAGCCTTAGCACATTCCCATATCGTCCACGATTTTTGAAAAAACTCACACTCGTTTGTCATGTAAAATTTGAAGTTTTCGGCATGGAATTGAAATTCGAAATTTGGTAATCGAAATTACAATGCTTAATCTTAATTGCTTATCATTATTTTCGTGCCGAAAAGCGGTTTCATGGCGATTGTTATAGCTCTCACGCACTGAGGCTGAAAAAAAAACATTTGAGTAGATTGCATTCACGGGAAAATTTTTAGAGAACTATTTGGCAGCAAATATTTCTTGGTTTACTTATCCTAGCTTCGTTTGGGTATCGAAATTTTTTTCTATTGTTTTTGAAAAACAAGTTACATTTTCCAACTAACTAGTCTTTATATTTTTTATATGTCCTGGGAGGGGTTTTAACCCCCAAGCCCCCCTGGATGCGCCACTGTGGTATTGTTAGGTACTACTACTACTATCGGTTTACAGCGTTCTCCGATGCCTTCCGGCTGCTAACCGCCATTCTTTTTTGTTTAACCATAGACCTGGAGTGATTTCTCTTTCCTCTAGTTCTTTTTCAATTCCCTCCCTCCAGCTTCTTTTCGGCCGTCTTCTTTTTCTTCTTCCTTGTGGTGTCCGTGCCAAATCTGATTAGTGACTTAGGGATCCTGTTATATGGCATTCTCTGTACATGGCCGTACCATATTAGTTGTTTTGTTTTTATGTCATCAATTATTGTATGTGTGTCGTCATGATCCTGAGCAATCAGAATTTGGTCATCAGCGAAACATAAAGTGTATAGTGTTGTGTTGTCATTGAGAGGGATTCCCATGCCATTACATTTTATTTTCCACAGCTTGACTGCTTGTTACAGATAAATTTTAAAAAGGGTAGGCGAAATACAACAACCCTGCTTCAATCCATTCGTGACTTTAAATCCCTCAGACATCCTTGATCCAGTTTTAATTTTTGCAGCCGTTCCGTTGTTGTTCCAGTATTGTTAGGTATGGTAGCTTTTTTACTATTTTCTTATTAAGAACATGGGTCATTTTTTTTAGTTAACTCAATTTTTAATATAAACATGTGATTTTTAAGATAGTAAATACTTATGAACTTTAATGATTAACACAATCAGATAAAAAGTGTTAATGTTTTTAAAAGTTATATTATAGGAGAGTGCATATAGATTTTCACTTCTGAAAAAATCAAACAAGATAGAACTTTTTGCAATTTCATTAAGAAATGTTTAATAAACAACATATCAAAAAGTTTTACTCGAGAAGTTAGTGCTTCATTTTTTATTAAACAAATGAACTGCGAAATTTAGATGTTTTTTAAATAACTCCGAAAATATAAATTTTAGAAAAAAAAAACTGACTTGACCATAGAAAAATTCAGAAAATTTTACAAAAAACCTTACATAAAGATTTTTCTAAAATTAAATCTGTAGCTTCTATAATTTTTTTATTTTTAACGCTAAAGCCACCCTTCTCACAAACATTGGCGCACTGTAAACTAGCATTCGGCGAAATGAACGGTTGAGTTATTTTAATGTAATTCTATAACTAATGGATCAAATGAAATTTTGCAAATTGGACATGAAAGAAGAATAATTAAACTATCATGAATATAATAAAAAGAAATAAAATGTATGGGCATAAGTACGGTGTGGGCTGAAAATGATACTTACATGAATTTTGTTTAAAAATGATTTAAAAATATGTAACTAATACAATTTTTCTTATAAAACTGTAAATTTTGCACGACTTATCTTTCAAACATACTACTAAACGATGTTTTATTCAAAAAAAAATCTCAAAAATTTAATTCAAATTAACGACGTCTCAAAAAATGTAATTATTGAAAATTTCATAGTTTTACAGAATTAACACCACTTTAAGACGGTATTACTCAAGTTTGAACAGATCTATTAGAGTTTTGTAGGTGTTTTTTTAAGACTAGGATATAGTCTTTAAAATGCACTAAATTATTTTACTTTAGAAATAAAAAAAAGAATGTGTGTGTGTACCTTGTACGCACGTAAGAAGTTATACTTCTATTATATGATTTCAGCGAAATAAAATATTTTTGACTTTTATTTTTATTTTATTAATCTGAGTGGTGTGAGTTTTTACTGAATCTCACCCCACCGTGGCAAAAAGGGTTTA
The DNA here is from genome assembly GCF_917563875.1 of Diabrotica virgifera virgifera. Lineage (NCBI taxonomy): Eukaryota > Metazoa > Arthropoda > Insecta > Coleoptera > Chrysomelidae > Diabrotica > Diabrotica virgifera. Next base: position 56,993,439 of record NC_065450.1, on the reverse strand, counting down.
ATTATACCTTTTGCCTAATTGGACATACGTAAATATTTTTGGACCATACGCATGTCCCCAAAGTAATGTAATTGTCCTTCGATTGTACAAAACAGTGAACTATTAGGAGAACTGGTTCTAATATTTAATTTGGTTTGGTTTTAAAGTTACTAATTAATACGACAGTAAGGGTTGTGTATTAGCTAGAAATACAGGAATTCAGCGAACAAAACATTTATTAACAAAAAAAACAACTAGTATAACAAATAAGCAGCTTAACGATAAATTATATTCTTAATAGCGAACGAGAGAAAGTAAGAGTCCTTTTAATCTATTATTTATTGAGGAGAGCGTATTTTTACGGCGAAAAGAGGCGCACAAGCGAACAGAGTGTTCAACTCTGAGAGCAGAAAGAGACTACTAAAATTCTATTCAAATCTCTGCATTATTATCTTTGATAGTTTTACACTATTCGCCCTGACAAGGGCCACGCACATGTTACACTTCTTTGGCAAAATGACCTGCTTACCCCGAAACGATAAAAATGCAGCCATATGTCTATTTTATGAAACAAACAACGCTACATTCAAGTTTTTCAAAGAATTAAATATTTTAAACACAATACAGGTTGTCCCAACATATTTACAAGAGAGATATTTTTATAAAAGCAAATTAATGTAAATAACTGTTGTTTTCACAACATACTCCCCCGCGTTGAAGCACTGGCTTTAACATAAACCTAACCTAACTTAAATCAACTTACAACGTTCCTAAGCGAAAACACTAAACTTAACTTAATTTAAACAGTCATTTGGTAGAGGACACAATTTATTAATAGAGCGCTTGAAAACTCCATCTTTAGTTTTGACCGACGCAACTCTTACTCGGCCATCCTTTCCGGGAAAGACATCAATCACTCTTGCTAGAGCCCAGTAAAAAGGAGGAGTGTTGTCTTCAATCAACAAGACGAGATCGTTGGGCTCTAGGTTCTTATGAGGAAGAAACCATTTAGGGCGATTTTGGAGTCTGTTCAAGTAGTCAATTGACCATTTTTTCCAAAACATTTGTTGGAGTTTAGAGAGATGTTGCCATAAACTTAATCTATTTTCGGGAATGTGGACCACATCCCTTTCAGGAAATGATGCAAGAGATTGTCCAATCAAGAAATGTCCAGGGGTCAGATAGGTTAGATCGGAGGGATCATTTGAGAGGGAGCAAAGCGGTCGAGAATTGAGAACAGCTTCAATTTGAGTGAGAACAGTGGTAAATTCTTCAAAAGTGAGCTTAATATCACCCAGGAATCTACGCATATGATGCTTTGCGCTCTTTATAGCGCTTTCCCAGATGCCACCATGATGAGGGGCTCGAGGAACTATGGTCTTCCAGCGTATATGCGATGATGCCAAAAAATCATTAATAGAGCGAGAGTGCTCTTTATCTTTTAAAAACTTATAAAGTTCAAACAACTGATTACGAGCTCCCAAAAAGTTCGTAGCGTTGTCACTGAATATAGTCTAAGGGAGGCCTCTACGGCTAATAAAACGTTTTAGAGCGAGAACAAACGTCTCTGTAGAAAGGCCGGACACGACTTCGATGTGAACAGCTCGAGTGGATAGACAAACGAAGAGAGCAATATAAGATTTTATCAAAGGACCTTTGCGGAGTTTGGAAGCTTTGACCTGAAAGGGCCCGCCAAAATCTAATCCGACATGAGCGAATACTCGAGAGGATTGCAAACGTTCCTTTGGTAAATCTGCCATAATCTGAATAGCGGGTTTGGCATTAAACCTAAAACAAACAATACATTGGTGTATGACCCTTTTGACTTCACGTAGTACATTTAAAGGCCAATATTTAAGTCGAATTTGAGACAAAGTATTTTGAGGACCGGAGTGACACAGTCTGATATGTTCTCTCTGAAGAATGAGACGTACTAGACGATTTTTTGAGGGAAGGAGAAGAGGATATTTTTGATCAAATGTAACGTCTGAGTTACCAAGGCGACCTCCTACCCGCAGCATTTCATTTTCATCCAAAAAGGGGTTTAAACGTAAAAGAGACTTATTAGATAGAGTTTTACCTTTTTTAATCTCAGAAATCTCAAGCGAGAAAGAAGAATACTGAAGCATTTTAACAATCTTCAGTTCAGCGTTTTGAAGTTCGCTTACTTCAAGAGAGTTTGATAACTTGCGAGAAGGCGATTTTGCATTATTGGCAAACCTGAATGTAAATGCTAAAGTTCTTACAAACCTTGAAAAATTAGAGAACCTATCAGAAAGAGAGGTGAAAAAATCTATTTGATCATTTCGAACGTGAAGAGTTACTTTCCTTTCTTCGGGCAACTTAGAGGTATAAACTTTTGGATTGTATTTCAACAACTCCAACCGAGATTGATTCAAAAATTGAGGACCATGAAACCACAAAGAAGATTTAAGAATTTCAGCGGGTAGCATTCCTCGGGAGAGTATGTCGGCAGGATTCTCTTTGGATCGTACGTGCCTCCAATGAGCGTTAGGAGAATTATCTAAAATTTGTGCAACCCTATTTGCTACAAATTGAGTCCAACGAGAGGGATGCGAACGAAGCCAAGCGAGAACAATTTCTGAATCCGACCACATATTTATAGAGTCTAAGCGAGAGAGTTTTTCTTCAAAAATATTAGCAATCCTTGCTGTGAGTTTACTACACAATAGCGCACCCATGAGTTCCAATCTTGGGAGAGTCAAGGGTTTTAGCGGAGCGACACGACTCTTAGATGCTAAAAGTGAACAAGATACTTGTTCAGATCTATAAATCACACGTAGGTAGATGCAAGCTCCATAAGCCTTTAAACTTGCATCCGAGAATGAGTGAATCTCAACACTGGTGATTTCTTGACTTAAGAAGAGACACCGAGGTATATTTAAATCCTTAAAATGAGAGAGACTGCGAACAAAATTTAGCCACTCATGCAACGTATCTGCATCTATGATATCGTTCCAATTAATTTTGGAAATCCAAATTTTTTGCATGACTAATTTAGCGACAACTGTAACTGGGTTAATTAGGCCTTGAGGATCAAATATTTGGGCAATCATTGACAGTACTTCTCTCTTGGTGTATGAGTCCTTTAAGGTAAAATTTGGGAGAGAGATTGAGAAGGTGTCAAGAATAGGATTCCAACATAAACCTAAAACCTTATTGGAGCCATTATCCGGAGCTATTACATAAGTAGTGTTCGAATAGAGAGAAGAGATATTTTTTAAAAACAAGTCTGAGTTAGAACACCATTTATGGAGAGAGATACAAGCGGTTCCAAGCAAACTAGTTATTTCCTTATGAGCTTTAAGGAGAGTCTCTACATCATTAGCGCCATAGAGAATAGAGAGTTATTGCCGCCGGCAAATAAAGGATCTTTTATTACAGGATACTTTAATAAAGGACAAATACAGGACGGGTCTAAAAGAGTGGTATTGCAAACGCAGTTAAAGAATCTTTTATTTTGACAAATGACATGAAAGATTTTTTAAATATAAAAATAACCTATAAAATTCCATTTGTCGATATAAATTAAAATAAGATAATTGAAGAGTAAAACGTTCAATTTAATTATTTTGTCATTTAAAGATGTTTAGAGAACAACATAATATATCCCATAATACTCATCGTTCAATAATATGGAAGTGCAATAAATTGGAAATACTATTTTAGGAGTTTTTAAATACTTTTGCATTATGGGTATATGTAATGGGGAATTTCTGGAGAATATATTATTAGGGAATAGTGGATATCCATTCCTCAACTACAACTACCGAATGACACCATTCCAGAATTTTCAGACAGAAGTTGTGTTTTTATAAGCCATCACAAATCCCTTCAAGAATTGTTATTGAAAGAACATTTGGTATTGTGAAGAGATTTCCCATTTTACCATATGTAATGAGATGCAAGTTACCTTTTATTCAAAGAATAATATCAGCTTGTTCAGTTTTACATATTGCAGTAGTACATAATAGAGAAAACGTTGAAATACTGGCAAATGAGTGTGCTGTTGATATTGGTATAGAAGCTGTGGCAGTACATTTTCAACCAGGAGCTAATCTAATGCGACTAAATTGTGTGTGTGTTTGTTTAAAATTATTGTTCGACATTTAAAGCTAGCGCTTAAACTAATTTTATTTTTATTGGACTGCAGTTTGTTAATAAATTTATAAATAAATATAAATATTATATTGTTGACTGATTTTAAGTATTTTATGATCATTAGCAGGTTTTAAATACATAATAAATTTATAAATATATACATACATGCTATTGGCGTTTGATCTTTTATCCATTATGGCCCTCTCTTTCTTTCTTTTCACCTCTGGATAACTAGTTATCAGGAAGTTTATCTGACAGATTAGATACTAATAGATATCTGACAAAGAAAAACTTCCCGTTAACTAGTTATCCGGAGCTGAAAAGACAGATACTAAGGATACTGTTATATAAACTTCCCAATAATTAGTTATCTGAAAATGAAAAGACCTCTAATCTGTCAGATAAACTTCCCGATATACAAAAAGATAATAGAAGAATTAAGCTTTATGCTGGTTTTTATTAATTTTTTTGGCAATGTTTAAATAAACAAATACTGATGGCATGAAATGGATCACGAACAAGGAGGAATGAAGAAGGAATTGGAGATTGTGTTTACCATTAAACGCATAAAACTGCAGTATCTGGGACACATATGATAAATCAGCACCGTTACTCCCTGCTGCAGTACATATTGCAAGGTACAGTCAAAGGTAAGCGAAGACCTGGTAGAGGGAGAATATCAATGGAACTGTTTCGAATCGCAGCTAGCAAGGTTACGATTGCTATATGATTTCCAACATTCGAAACGGATAAGAACCAAAAGAAGAAGATGGCATGAAAATGAAAGTGTATTAATACTTTTGATTAAAAACTTTATAGATTTTAATCTATAAAAGATTAAATTTTTAAAAATAAATACTTGAACCTTTGTTTTATTTTGTTAACCTGTTGTTATATATCTGTTGAATAGAACTCTATTTTGAACCTAGAATTTTAACAAATCCTAACTTTCATTAAAATGTATTGATCTTATATCTTCAATCTCTTATATCTTCAATAAATATTTATTTCTATAGAAAAATGTAAAATATATTGAGTTTAATAAATGAGTTACTGATATTTTAAGTCTAGTCTTATCATTGTAATTAGTAACAATTTAAAATTATTTACGTAATATTCCTTTTTACAACTTCTTGTAATAACTCAAGCTTCAATAAAATGTTCTTTTCTATATTCGTTTGGGTCAAAACATCAATAATCTATATCTCAGAATATTACTTAGAGTTGTTTTTAATAAATAAAACCCAACATACAACTTTAATGATGAAAGTTTAATCAAATATCAATCCCACAATACATAAATTATCAATCCAAAGAAGCGACAAGATAAATTCAAAATACAAGTGAAGTTAGACCTTTCTTCACATTTTTGACACGTTATGTCAAAATAAAGGAACTTTTATTAAAATAAAGGTGTCCTCTAATTTTCCTTAAATACAGGCGGCCTGTATTTTATTAAAAGACAAAAATAAAAGACGCAATACTGCGCATGCTTATATGTCAAAATAAAGGATCTTTTATTACAGGTCGACTTAAAAGACGTTGGCAATAACTCTCTAATGTCATCAATGTAACAACTATTTTGAAGAGCATCACTCGCCAGAGGATACTTAGTCTGATGATTTTGTGCCAGTTCCATTAAACAACGAGTACTCTGAAAGCTGGCGCTTTTAGTTCCATACGTTACGGTTTGCAATTCAAGACACTCAATGTCTTTTTCAGGGGAGTCACGCCAGAGAATATTTAAAAGAGAGGTTTGAGCAGGATTTATTCTAACTTGTCTATACATTTTTTGTATATCCGTTGTAAAAACGAAGGGATACAATCTAAACCGTAGCAAAATGTCAAAAAGTTCCGGTTGAAGAGTAGGACCTTTGAGTAAAATATCATTGAGCGAATAACCACTGGAGCTTTTCATCGAACCATCAAAAACAACCCTAAGCTTTGTTGTTAAGGATTCTTCATTAAACACACAATGATGCGGTAAAAAATATTTATTTTCTAACTTTTCGTTGGTTAGAGAGAGAGGCACTATTTTCGCATTTTCGAGTAGAAGATATTCATTAATGAAAGACTTATACTGAGCATATGTACTTTCGTTTTTTAAGAGCCTATTTTCTAAATTCATAAATCTTTTAAAAGCCATTTTAAAGGATTCACCTAACATTTTATTAGCGTTTTCAGAGACAAATGGAAGATTTACTTGAAAGCGACCTGAAGGTAACACAAGAGTAGTTTTGTTAAATATTTGTTCCCCTAATTCTCCATCGGGAGTTAATTTACTAACGAGGGGAACTTCTTCAATTTCGAAAAATTGTTGAAGCAACTTATCCAACTTATTTTCTTCGGGTTCGGATTGAACAAAGAGAGAAACATTTGACTGAGAGATAGCCAAATGTGAATTACGGTGAAAAACCTGAGGATTAATTGTACCAAAAATAACATAGCCTAAGTGAGTATTCTGAAGAATGGGAAGATTTTTTCCTAACCGTATAAATCCATCCGTCAATAATTCACTATAGATATCACCAGCCAGAAGCAAATCAATTTTACCCGGAACAGAATACGAGGGATCTGTGAGAGTGAGATCCTGTGGGACTTTTATTTTACTTCTATCTATAGTAGCTCTAGGAAGCCTACAAGTTATACTATCGAGTACAGCGAAAGAAGTTTTAAAACTTCTGTCCTTTACATTATAGGGAAAAAATTCTAAGTTTAACATTTCGTTTGAGAGTGAGGTGTTTTCGGATATGGTTGATATCTGTAGCTGTATAAAATAAGGGATGAGTTTTAACTTCTCAACCAAATCACGAGAGATAAACGAATGTTGGCTCCCATTATCTAGGAGCGCTCTGGCATGCATGGGTCTGCCGTCTTTCGAATACACTGTTACTAAAGCGGTAGCCAACAATACATCAGTTTTAACTGATAAAGCGGAGAGAGATGTGGCTGCCTGAGAATCTGGAGAATTTTGCATATCTACAGGAGGTCTAGATGAGCTAGTAGAAGCTTCATTTTAGCTGCGATTATTAAAAGAACGCTGAGTAGATATGGGAGCGACAACACGAGAGGCACCTTGAGAATTTTGAGGAGTTTGAGCATTGCGCTCACGAGAGAGAGCTTGCCTATTGATGTTCCTAGAGGAAGAGACATTTTCAGAGGTTCCATGGAGGGATGAGTGATGATGACCCCCACACAAAGTACATGATCGAGTAGAGCCGCAATCTTGAGAGAAATGTTTACTACCCAAACAATTAAAACACAGTTTCTTACCTTTTACAAAATTAAATTTTTCCTGTAAAGAGAGGCATTTAAAATCATTACACTGATAAACCTTATGAGCATTACTTCTACAAAAAGTACAATTATTATCAGAGAAAGAGTGTGATGGTTGGTCAACTGATGAGAAGAAAGATGTTTTTGATTTAGACCTGTTATTAACCTTTTTATCATGATCTGAAACCTTTAATTTTTCCTGAATATCACACTTTTTCTCGAGAAATTTAAAAAACTGTGAAAGGGTAGGTAAGGTCTTTGTCCCAATATCATATTCAAAGGTACTATGTGTAGCAAAATCTAATTTTTGTAAAAATATTTCAATTAATAGTAAATCCCAATGCTCAATTGGTACGGACATATTTTTCAAAGCGAGCAGCGTCTGCTGAGCTAGAGTTAAAAATTCGCGTAATGCCTTTGAATTACTTTTAACTAGAGATGGAGCCTTTAACAATTTTTGAATGTGTAAGCTAATCACTCGCGATTTGTTCTCGTAGCGATCTTTGAGAGTTTTTACAGCTATATCGAAATTTTCGTCGATAACTTCGATGTTGTCGATCAACTGGAGGGGTTCATTTCGCAGCAACGATTTAAGGTAAATAAATCGTTGCACATTATTGAGTTCTTCATTGTTCACTATTAGCGTCTCGAAGAGCTGGTAGAACGAGTTGAACTCAGAGAATGGCCCGCAGAACGTTTGCATGGTGATATCCGGAAGCCTAACCTTAGCAGTTGACTGAGCGCTATTTGATCTGAGAGGAGGGGGGCCTAACAATAACTCGTCCATCTTACGCTGTAGGCCCGCGAGAATAGAGAAATATTTTTGCTCAGTTGTCACCCTGTCTTCTGCTTCAGTGCCGGCTTTATCAATCTCATCTATCTGATCCATTATTTCTTCATATTTTAAAAAACCGGTTTTTAATTATGTTTGCCGAAATTGATATTGTAGAGCATCCTTTTCCGTACTAGCCTTTTGTGAGAGCCAGTTTTCAATTCTTGTAATTTTAGCCTTTAAAGGCGTCCTTTTTTTCTTGAGGTCTTCCATTTCTATCCCGAATTCGATTGAACACAAGGCGAGAGAGAGTCTATCGATACGCGGCAAAATCTAAATTACACTGGAGAGAATAAGAGTCTAAGTTTCACAGAGAGATACAGCGTCTACGTTAAATGTCTACAAAAGTGTTTTTGACCGTAAAATGTCTTTGAGCAGAGTTTACCTTGGATCAGCAATAAAAGTTTTAAAAAATGGAAAAAGCTCACCAAGTTACTCCAATTGATAAAGCAACAGGCGGCAGCTACTAACCACACACAATAACTTCACTTCCTTTTACTTAGAGTTTATCGCGACGCGAACTAACAAGTCTTGTAGAGGTATTACACACAAAAATGTCCGAAAAAGCGGCACAAACGCGAAAACCTAACAAAAATCCGGCTCGAAGGACCATCAAATGGTGTGAGTTTTTACTGAATCTCACCCCACCGTGGCAAAAAGGGTTTAATTATAACTTTTGCCTAATTGGACATACGTAAATATTTTTGGACCATACGCATGTCCCCAAAGTAATGTAATTGTCCTTCGATTGTACAAAACAGTGAACTATTAGGAGAACTGGTTCTAATATTTAATTTGGTTTGGTTTTAAAGTTACTAATTAATACGACAGTAAGGGTTGTGTATTAGCTAGAAATACAGGAATTCAGCGAACAAAACATTTATTAACAAAAAAAACAACAAGTTTAACAAATAAGCGGCTTAACGATAAATTATATTCTTAATAGCGAACGAGAGAAAGTAAGAGTCCTTTTAATCTATTATTTATTGAGGAGAGCGTATTTTTACGGCGAAAAGAGGCGCACAAGCGAACAGAGTGTTCAACTCTGAGAGCAGAAAGAGACTACTGAAATTCTATTCAAATCTCTGCATTATTATCTTTGATAGCTTTACACTATTCGCCCTGAAAAGGGCCACGCACATGTTACACTTCTTTGGCAAAATGACCTGCTTACCCCGAAACGATAAAAATGCAGCCATATGTCTCTTTTATGAAACAAACAACGCTACATTCAAGTTTTTCAAAGAATTAAATATTTTAAACACAATACAGGTTGTCCCAACATATTTACAAGAGAGATATTTTTATAAAAGCAAATTAATGTAAATAACTGTTGTTTTCACAACACTGAGTTTAATATGCATATCACTTTCCAAAAATCCAAAAATTTAAAATAAGTCAGCTGTTGTCCGCATTTGAACCCGGGACCTCTCGATTCGTAGTCGAATGCTGTACCAACGAGGCTACGAAGGCATTGTTTGACGGTTTCTCGGACATTATGACAAACCACGGTAACAAATTGACGAAAAGTGAAGTATTAAATAAAAATGTTTTAATAATACGTATTACCTTAATCCCGAGGAAGACAAATCCAAAGACACAAAAATTATAATAAATAGGTATATTTACTAAAAACACTAATATATTTTCTCCACACCTTTTTTGGACTGATACATATAACTTAAAAGATTTAGCAAGGAACAACATACTGTCTCTGTAAGAATAACTTTTTTTCGTAAAATTTATAATAAAAAGTTTTCCATGTGGTACCTAGCTACGCAAACATACTGTGTAAGAGCTTCTGTATAAGAATTTTCAAATTGTAATGCCACATTCGGATTTAGCATAACCAAAAACAAAATAGAAACATAGTTGATCAAAGTAAAATGATGAATTCAACGATATTTTTAAAATCATTTACATATACAAAACAATAGGAAACTTGCACATTTTTTTTATTGCATAATAATGTTCAGTTTTGTATAAAAATGAGATTTGCAAAATTTCACGCTTCAAAAACTCATAATAACTTAAAAGTACAAATTTAAAGCCTTCTTTATCTTAAAATAGTTCAAACGACCCGTAACGTCACAGAGTTTAACTATGTGGTTCCGTTTATGGTTATATTTACGTATATTATTCTTCTTCTTCTTTAGTTTATTGGCCTCCACCTACTTGGGTATTTGGCCAGCTCGTCGTCGGGGAATAAAGGAAAAATATTTATATTCTAATGACATTTATCGTATGTCGTTGTAATAATATACAGGGTGCGCCAAACCTCTGGTTTTCTTTGATTACGGCTAAACTATGAGATATACAAAAAAAATTTTATAACAAAACTAATGCGTATCAAAGAGGTCTATAATTTAAAACTATTTTCAATTATACAGGGTGAGTCAGAACGACGGTATGAACCAAAGTTTTATTTTTTAAATGGAACACCCTATATATTAAATCATTTTTGAATATATTATTTAAAAATATGAAAAATTTGTATAAGGTTTTACAGGCCTAAAGTTAATAATTTTCGAAATATTTACATTTTTATTGAGAAAAATGGTAATATTTATAGGGTTGTGGATTATGTTTCCAATGAAATAAAAATTTAGGTGATAGGTCAAAGTTTTTAAAATATAGTGTTATTTTTAAATAGTTTAATATTTTTTACTTTTAGCCACAAAATATACAGTGTGATCACTATTTGCAAATACAAAATTTTCTCATTTCTTTTTAAATGGGACACCCTGTATATTAGTTTTGCGTTTTGTTGTAAATAGTTTTTTGAAAATAGCTCCAGACCGCTTCTTTTTGAAAAACGAAAACTCGTATTTATATTCCAAAGATACATCGATTCCATTAATTGCGAATTTCTAGTACCGGTCATAGGCGTCCGTTTTGGGTAGGACAACGGTTATTTTATCACATAACTTTTTTGTCTTTAATTCTTAAGCAATTCTTACCCTGGATTATTAAATGGTGAGGTATTATAGTACTAAAAGGTACTCTTGCTTTAAGTCGGTAGGATGCACTCTTTTCTAGAAAAATAGATTTGAAAAAGTTTCGTGTGTTGAATTTGAAAAAAAAATTCACAAAAAGACTATTTAGAAAAACGAAAACTAGTAAGTTTATTTTTATCTTCCAGAGATAAATCGATTTTCTTAATTGCGAAATTCTATTACCGGTCATATGCGTCCGTCTTGGGTAGGTCAACAGTTATTTTATCGCATACCGTTTTTTCTTTAATTTTTAAGCATTTTTGACACTTGATGATTAAGTTATGATGTATTCTAGTACTAAAAGTTAGTCTTGCTTTAAGTCGGTAAAATACACCGTTTTTATTTGAATTTTTTTTCAATTTTTTTTAATTTTAATAAGGAAAAAGTTTCAAATCGATTTTTCTATAAAACGGTGCATCCTACTGAATTAAAGCAAGAGTACCTTTAAGTACTAGAATACCCCACAATTTAATAATCTAGTGTCAAAAATGCTTAAAAGTTAAAGCCAATAAAGTTATGTGATAAAATAACCGTCGCCCTACCCAAAACGGGCGCCCATGACCGGTACTAGAAATTAGGTAATAATTAATGAAATCGATGTATCTCTAGTAGATAAATAAGCGTACCCGTTTTCGTTTTTCTAAATAGAAGCGTTCTGGAGGTATTTAAGAAAAACTAATTCCAAGACGCCATCTTCAAAGAGCTCTATCTCCCTTAGGAAGCATTTTCGGACTAGGTGAATTGGGTTAAATTGTCTTAAAATTATCTAAGGAATCTCCTGTTTTCGTTTGTCGGTAGAGTTTCGGGACACCCTGTATATACAGGGTGTTTCATTAATAATTGTCCATATAGTAACTGGAGAAACCTTAGCACAATATACGAAGATTTAACCTAAAACGCTTAAATAAAATGTGGTTGCTTACTGAGTTACAGGGTGTTTTATCTAAAAATTTTAAAAAAATTTTTGCCCAGCATTTTAAAATTATTCGACGTGTACTCTGGGCTAATTAGCAAAATTCATGGAAAAGTTATTTACCAGCAATTTGATTGCTGGAATCGAATTATAAGATCCTCCATATTAATAATATAGGTATGCAAAGTCCGCAGATAGTGTGCTACTTTTTTTATAAACAAAATGGCGCCGACAAATCGTATTTTTTTCAATTATTGCTCTATAACTCCGAAGATTTTAACTTTACAACAAAAACACTCAAATAAAAATTCACCGAAATTAAATTCTGCATAGAGATGTGTTTTTCACGATTTACTTCGACGAAAATTTTCCTCGGAAAATGCGGGTTTTCCTAACAAAAACTCTAATTTTCAAATAAAGTTTTAGGTAAGTAATTATTAATCAATAATTAAATAACTTAGTGACATCAAAGCTTTCTTGGTGTAGATTGTAATTCCAGAAGCCGGTGAAAATTAAACGAATATTTTAGCAACAATTCAATTGTAAATTAACAATTTATGATCGCAATAAAAACCAAAATAATCATGATACATTGATCAAACTTATAAAGATTATAAAGATGAGATGCTTATTTAATATTTTATCGACAAAATATAAATTTTTCCTTTTTTGCATAATCTTTAAATTTTGAAAAAAAAATAGTAATAATACGCTGGTCTAATTAGTAAAGTACGAAGAAAGGGTATTTACCAGCAATTTTATTGCTGGAATCGAATTATAAGATCCTATATATTATTAATATAGGTATGCAAAGTCCACAGATAGTGTGCTACTTTTTTTATAAACAAAATGGCGCCGACAAATCGTATGTTTTTCAATTATTGCTCTATAACTCCGAAGATTTTAAGTTTACACCAAAAACACTCAAATAAAAATTCACCCCAATTTAATTCTATATAGGCAAGTTTTTCCCGATTTGCTCCGACGAAAATTTTCCTCGAAAACTGTGGGTTTTCCCAACAAAATCTCGAATTTTCAAATAATTTTTTTGGGCCAGTAATTATTTATTAATAATTATATAGCTTAGTGAAATAAAAGTTTTCTTGGTGTAGATTATAAATTCAGAAGCCGGTGAAAATGAAACGAATATTTTAGCAACAATTCAATTGTTAATTAAGAAATTACAGTCGCAATAACCACCAAAATATTCATGAGACATTGATCAAACTTAGAAAGATTATAAAGGTGTGATGCCTATTTAATATTTTGTCGACAAAATATAAATTTTTAATTTTTTTGCATAATCTTTAAATGTTTAAAAAAATTGTTATAAACAAATTAAAATTTCTCAGAAAGTGTTTACTATATTCTAATTTTAAAAAATACTTAAAATGCGTATTTCATAGGTCTTGAAAATGAATGCTTAAAAAAATTTTTCCAACCATTTGCAAAAAAATTATGAAATAGCAAAATAAATATACGATATCTCCGTTATTTATAATTTGTTTTAATTGTTTTAAAGCTTTAAAGTGAGTCTATGGTACAATCTAATTACTCACAAAGAATATCAAAAATTAGTGCAATGGTTATTTTTTAATCAAAGATTAAAAATACTTTTTTTTGTAATTTTTAGCGCAAAAGTAGGCCTGATACAGAGTCGGAGCTTAAATGTTCACTCGAAGCGACTGACACGGAGCATACATTATTTATTAAAAGTGTACGTCGCGGCCGCCGGTCGTCGCTCCGAATGAACATTTTAGCTACAGTACTGTATTATTCTACTTTCGCGCGTGTAAATTACAAAAAAATATATTTATAATTTTTAATTAAAATATAACCATTAAACTTATAATCGATATTTTTTTGTAAATAATTAGCTTGTACTTTAAACTCACTTCTACGCTTTGAAAGAATTAAAAAAAGTTATAAACACCGTAGTAATCATATGTTTATTTTGCTGTTTCATAACTTTTTTGCAAATGGTTGCAAAAAAGTTTTATAGCATTCATTTTCAAGATGTTTGAAATGTGCATTTTAGCTATTTCTTAAAATTATAATATAATAAAAACTTTCTGAGAAACGTTAATTTGTTTATAACTATTTTTTTAAAACATTTAAAGATTATGCAAAAAAATTAAAAATTTATATTTTGTCGAGAAAATGTTAAATAGGCATCTCATCTTTATGAGATTTCAAGGTTTGATTAGTGTATCATAATTATTTTGGTTATTATTGCGACCGTAAATTATTAATTAACAATTGAATTGTTGCTAAAATATTCATTCAATTTTCACCAGCTTCTGAAAATATAATCTAAAAAAAGAAGGCTTTTAAGTCACCAAATTATTTAATTATTGGTAGATATTTACTTATCTAAAACTTTATTTGAAAATTAAAAATTTTGTTGGAAAAACCCACATTTTCCAAAGAAAATTTTTGTCGGAGCAGATCGGTAAAAACACGTCTCTATGCAGAATTTAATCACGGTGAATTTTTATTTGAGTATTTTTGTCGTAAAGTTAAAATCTTCGGAGTTATACAGCAATAATTGAAAAAAACACGATTTTCGTGCGCCATTTTGTTTATAAAAAAAGTAGCACACTATCTGAGGACTTTGCATACCTATATTATTAATATATGGGATCTTATAATTCGATTCCAGCAATAAAATTGCTGGTAAATAACTTTTCCCAAAAATGGCCTATTCTCCGATAATCAGCCCAGACTAGTGTCCTTTTCATACTTGGCAGAAAGTATAGGTACTGTACAAACTACTAAATTATGTTAAGCAAACGTTTCTGGCTATTACCAGAGGCGTACGTTGGGGAAAGTGAATGGTTAACCCTTTCCAAATTCTACGTCACTGGCGGAATTGCTATTTTAGTTCAATTTTTGGATTCTCCAATACTTTCTATGAAAATAACATACTCTTCTTATGTAACGATAAAGTCATTAGTTTTCGACATCTTTGAAGTTAAAAATTAAACGACACGGTTATTTTGACTAATGTATTGTGTCGCTTTATTTTTAATTTCAAATATCTCGAAAACTAATCATTTTATCGTTACAAATATACAGTATATTATTTACATAAAAAGTATTGGAAAATCAAAAATTACACTAAAATAGCAATTTCGTCAGTGGCGTAGAATTTTGGAAGGGTCAACCAGACACTATCCCCTGTCGTACGCCTCTGGTAGCAGCTGGAAACATTTATTTATCTTAATTTAGTAGGGCCTACGGTACCTACACTTTCTGCCAAATATAATAAGGATACGCCAAATAGTTTTAAAGTACTGGGTATAAATAATTTTTAAATTTTAATCATATGAATCATATAAATTAATCAAAATAACTGTGTCATTTAATATTTAACTTCAAATATCTCGAAAACTAATGACTTTATCGTTACCAATGAAGAGTATATTATTTACGTAGAAAATATTGGAAAATCTAAAAATGGCACTAAAATGGTAATTTCTCCAGTGGTTTAGAATTTGAGAAGGGTCAACCATTCACTATCCCCTGTCGTACGCCTTTGGTAGTAGCTAGAAACGTTTGTTTATCATAATTTAATAGGGTGTGTAGTAGTCGCACTTTATGCCAAGTATGAAAAGGATACGTTGAATAGTTTTAAAATGCTGGGCAAAAATAGTTTTTAAATTTTTAGATAAAACACCCTGTAACTCAGTAAGGAACCACATTTTATTTTTATTTAAGTGTTTTAGTTTAAATCTTCATATTTTATGCTAAGGTTTCTCCAGTTACTATATGGACACTTATTAATGAAACACCCTGTATAGGCGAGCGGGAAATACCCCTAAAATGACCAGGTACTGACCACGGAGAGCTGAATGGCTAATTTTATTCATACTTTATATTTTTGAAGGTGCTGAAAACGAAAATGAGGTTTATTTTGAATTTTATGTGGGGGAACATTGTCAAAATCGCAATTTTAACCTAAAAATAAAAAAAAGAAATCACGTTTTCTTGCGTTTAGCTGGCTACCTGACTACTACTCTGTTCCCTTTTAATATTTTTTTCTGAAATTTTTACAGTATATATTTCTCACTTTTTAAAAAAAATGGTACTTACTTCAAGCTTTCAGTTTTATTCTAATAAAAGTTATGAATTTTTTAAAGTGAAAGGTGCAGATTTCTGAATTGCAAAGTTTAATCGCAAAAGTTGAGCGACGAAGTTTGAAATTTAGCTTTTTAATCATGTGTATGTTAAAGTATAGAGTACAAAGAAGTTTTTTGGAAAGTTTTAGATTAAAATGTTTTATAGAACAAAAAATAGTGCAACTTTTATTATCGGCATTAGAAATCCCCAATATAACGGTTATTTTTCGAGATACTGACCATGGGTGGTGAATGGCTAATTTTGGTCTTAGATTATGTTTCTGACGGGACTGAAAACGAAAATCAAATTTATTTTAAATTTTAGCTGGGGGAATATTGTCAAAATCGCAATTTTAGCATAACAATAGAAAAAAGTGAAATCACGATTTTTTGCGTTTAACTCGCTACAACTCGGGTCGATTTTAATATTTTTTTCTAAGGTTTGTACACTATATGTTGCTCACTTTTTGAAGATAACGGTACCTGTTTTAAGAGTTTAGTCTTATTCTAGTAAAAGTTCTGAATTTTTTAAAGTACAAGGTGCAGATTCGTGAATTGCAAAGTTTCATCGCAAAAGTTGAGAGGGAAAATTAAAAATTTATCTTATTAATTACGTTTATGTTAAAATATAGAGTACAAAGAAGTTTGCTGGAAAGTTTTAGTTACAAATGTTTATTAGAAAAAAATGGCGTAACTTTTAATATAGACGTTATACATTCCCAAAATAGCACTTATTTTTCGAGATACTGACCATTGGAGGTGAATGGCTAATTTTGGTCTTATTTTATGTTTTCGATGGTGCTGACAATGAAAAAGTGGTTTATTTTGAATTTTATGTAAGGAAACATTGTCAAAATCGCAATTTTAACCTAAAAATGAAAAAAGTCACGAATTTTTACGTTTAACTCCCTACAACTCTGTTCCATTTTAATATTTTGTTCCAAAATTTCTACAGAATATATTTCTCACCTTTGTAAAGACTATGAAACTAACTGTAGTCTTTCAGTCTTTTTTTATAAAAGTTATGAATTTTTGAAAATAACAGGTACAGATTCGTGAATTGCAGAGTTAAATCTCAAAAATAAGTGACAAAATTTAAAATTTATCTATTTGATTTCATTCATGTTAAACCATAGAGTTCAAATAAGTTTTATGGGGAGTTTTAGGTCTAGATGTGTTATAGAAAAAATATGGTGCAATTTTAAATTTTAAGAAAAACGTGTTTTTTTTTTATTTTTAGAGCAAAATTGCGATTTTGACAATGTCGTCCCACCTAAAATTCAAAATAAACTTGATTTTCGTTTTCAGCACCCTCAAAAACATAAAGTAAGGCCAAAATTAGCCATTCACCGCCAATGATCAGTATCTCGAAAACTTTGCGTTATTTTGGGGATTTACAACATAAATGTTAAACGCTGCAACCATTTGTTTTCTATAAAACATTTTGATCCAAAACTTTCCAGAAAACTTCTTTGTACTCATGTTTTATATCTATATTTCAAATTTTGTCAGTCAAATTTTGCGATTAAACTTTGCAATTCACGAATGTGCACCTTGTACTTTAAAATATTCACAACTTTTACTAGAATAAGACTAAAAGCTTAAAGCAGAAACCATTGTCTTCAGAAATGTGAGCGATATATAGTGTACAAAGTTTAGAAAACAATATTAAAACGGACCAGAGTTGTAACGAGCTAAACGCAAAAAAACGTGATTTCATTTTTTTTTTATTTTTAGGGTACAATTGCAATTTGGACAATTATCCCCCACCTAAAATTTAAAATAAATTTCATTTTTGTTTTTGTCACGGTCAAAAACATAATCTAAGACCTAAATTAGCCATTCACCACCCATGGTCAGTATCTCGAAAAATAAGCGTTATATTGGGAATTTCTAAAGTCGACATTAAAAGTTGCACTATTTTTTTTCTCTAAAACATTTTGATCTAAAACTTACCAAAAAACTTCTTTGTACTCTCTACTTTAACATAAATGTGATTAGGAAGCTAAATTTTAAACTTCGTCACACAACTTTTGCGATTAAACTTTGCAATGCACAAATCCGCACCTTTTCCTTTGAAAAATTCATAACCTTTATCAGGATAATAATAAAAGCTTGAAACAGATACCGTTGTCTTCAGAAATATTAGAGCTATATACTTTAAAAAATTCAGAAAAAAATATTAAAATCGAACAGAGTTGTAGCGAGGTAAACGCAAAAAAAAGGTGATTAAATTTTTTGTTATTTTTAGCTTGAAATTGCGATTTTGTCAATGTTCCCCCACATAAAATTCAAAATAAACTTCATTTTCGTTTTCAGCACGCTCGAAAATATAAAGTATGAATAAAATTAGCCATTCACCCCTCCGTGGTCAGTATCTCGAAAACTAAGCTCTTTTTTGAGGGTGTCCCGCTCGTGTAATACAATTGGTGTAGAATGTAAACATACAACCCCGTGACGTCACGACGCGTTTTGGGGTGGCTGGTATAAGTTGAATTTTTAGTCGTCTTTAGGGGCCAAACGAAAGATAAACAAAACTTTTTTATCTTTGATACAGGTTCTAATTTATGTTCTGTTGTGATTTATACCATTTTTTCGAATTTAAAATTTTATGCAAGTTCCCTATTGTTATTGTTTAAACAATTAATAAACGATTAGCGGCCAAATCTGCGAGTAGAACTTTTTACTTTAACATATATGTATATAAACTAACAAAAAAGGTTTTAGAAAAATATAAGCTTGTTTGAATTTTTCCGAAACAATGCACGTTTTCGTTTTAATTGCACTCCCCTATCAGTATTTTTTGGATTCTTTTATACTCTAAACTTTATTATCGCGGATTCCTTATTTTGTGGCTTACCAATATTATGTTGAAGTATTGCGTATGAAGTATTTACGGTCAAAAACCAGAATGTTCACAGTATTTGCTACATAGCAAAAAAGGCTGGTATTTAGTTGATACTTCTTATCCAATTAAATTGCTATTTACCTTAATGATTTATTTACGATGTGTGTATCCACTACTAATGGTTATGGTTAATAATTGTGATATGCCAGTTGAATAATAATTGTTAATTAAAATATTATGTCCATAAATAGTAATCAGATATAAGATACGTGCGCTGAGTCCATATCAGTATTCAACCAGTTTACCAATAATTAAGTTGTAAATACTTAGTCGGTAAATATAAAGTATGCCCACAAGGAAGAATTTCTTGTAGCTGGCTATATACCATTAATTACAATAAATTAGAAGAAATTTTTTTTGCATAAAAGGTATATTTATTTTTAAAAACCTTAAAAAAGGTCTACAAATACAATACATAACGTTTTCGCTCTAAAGAGAGCCTAAACTAATCAGTGTTCTTGCCTAAAATAAGAATATATCCATAATAATTGCTGAAGACAAAGTTAAAATTTTTAAATGTTGACCAAGATGAAAAGCAAAAATTGGTTATACTTACAAGCTCTACATTCTAAGCCATCAAAATATATCGGTTAAAACAGTTTAAAACCATTTAGGGTCGATTTCTCATACCTGCGGTAATCTATGGTTCAGTTGAACCAGGTTCACCGGTGATCTTCGGTTTTGTTTGAAATGCATTTCTCATTGCACGTTCATGTCAGTGCTCGTTCTACAGCTTTCGAGAAATGCCAATAGATGCCAAAGGTAAATAACTGTCGCCATTTTGAACTACCTTTTTTATGCTTTAATAAATATTATAAAAACAAAGATAATGTTATCGTTTATCGTCCCAGGCAAACAAGAGACGTCATATAACGTCGAGGAAACGTCAGTTTTTGGTTGAATATACACACGTGGTTGAACATTACGTCATATCGACGTCTTTTGTAGGTGATTTTAAATACGTAAGATTAATGACGTTAAAATACGTTTAAAAGACGTTTTCATTTCAGACAGCCTAAGTCTGACATCACGAAATTGGTAGAAACTTAACTTCATTAAAAGAAAAAAAGAAGGTTATAGGTTATGTTTCTATCTTGTGTCGTTTCATTTCATTGTTTGATGTCGTATTATCTATTTTGGAATTTTGGATTCATTTGGATTTTGTTATCTGTTTTTTTTGTGTATTTTTTAAAACTTTTGTTTGTCATTTGTGAATTTTATAAATTTACCACAATGCAAAGTGATTATTTAAGAAAATTATTAGTGGAAACTCCAAATGTTGAAGAAAAAGGTAGGTAAAACAATTTTTATTTACTGTTCATTTTCCCTGATATTTATCAATAATGATGAATTTTGCAAGCAATAACATTATTTCTTTTATTGTTTTAGATATTCATATTGAAGCTGAAAATAATTGGAGATTTAGATCCATATACAATTCAGTCATCAGAATTGGATTTTACAGTAAAGTGAATTCCACTAATTACTATTATAATGGCATTATAGATATTTATACATATCTGGTAGAGTCTCACAGTTACTACTTTAAGCAGCAGATGAAAGCATACAAAAGCCTTAAGGCACATAAAAGCCTTCACAACTAAACTGGATTTCTTTTGAAAGTTGGAGTAAAAGTTGTTAATGATTTCTATATTATTGTTTAAAAGGTATGCCTTTATTTTATTTATTTACAATTAAGAGATATATGGATAAGAGTATTAGTGTCTTTTGGATAAATTGGTTTTAAATAATAGATTTATTTAGGTTTATATAATATCTGTAAGATAATGAAACCAGACATACTGTCTTCCTAATTTGTAAACTGTCTAACTCCATATTTCTCTGAAAATGAGTTACTACTGCTATTTATTTGAAAAAATTCCTACTCCTTTAAAAAAGGATGCACATGCATATTTTTACCAGAAGATTCAATAGTGACCTCTTCGTATACACCTTGCGGCAAATTTATTACGAAAAATATGTAAGTCCCCAGTTTGTCATACCACACGACTGACCTCACTGTTTAGAAAGTGATATTTTCAAGAAAAAGTTGGTGGTAAGTAATATTAAATACTCATTAAACAATATAGAGATGTTAGTGATATGTGTATCTATAAAATATTCCATTTTAGCATCCTATCTTTTAAAATGTAGTAGTATTCACATTAGTCATATTTAGATAAATAGTTTTTTGTGTCTCCTGTAAAATTTGGATAAATGGAGTTACACAGTTTACAGATTAGGTCGACGACATGTAATTGCTATCATAGAAAAGAGAATAATAAACAGTCATGATTGCTTGTTCTAAAATTATATTATATGAATGTCTGATTTTAAAATATTCTCAATCATTGTAAAGAACGCCAATACTCTAATAAAAATCAATTTGTGTAGTTGAAGCATTCCCACAAAGATAAAATATTTTTTTAGGTGAAGCATTCCCAAAAAGCTAATGCTAAACCACTAGATGCTTGGGTGATAGCCAGTTCCAATGGCATAGCAAATGCACATTTTATGTGTATGGCCGGTAATAGTGAAGTTTGCAGCCATATTGCAGATGAGTATGCCCACAGCAAGAAAGAAGATGAAGAACCCAATGCATGTACAGATGTTATAGCTATGTACATTCTCTGATGAAAAACTAATGAGTTTTGAAACTGTTTGGTCAGAGTGCTTGTTAAGCTCTCTAAACGAACTGAAATATAAGATGGCTTTTTCTTCATGTTGCAGCGATATAAAAATGGTTATTCATTTTTAATTATAATGTACTTCTTCATCATGAGTATTTATGTATTAGTCTTTTAAGTGTGTATTATCGGATATCACTTGTAAATTGTCTTTATCATTTTAATTTGGTCCTTACAGTCCCTTAATCAAAAAATATATTTTTCAGGTGTCTGTAGATCTTTTTGTATGCAAAAATGTGTAATAATTATTTGAAATCAATTTGAGGATTATAAGAGTATGGATATATTATGTGAGAACACAGACTATTATAGTTTTGTCCTATTTTTTATCATTCAATAGTCTTCCTTAAAATTTATAAATATAAAGCAGATAGTTTTCACTGAAATTCAATATATTGGGACTAAAGGTACGATTCCGAAAACGACTGCAGACGGCAACTGCAAACATCAGTTGCAGTTGTCAGCATTACGGACGTTATTACTTTGCACTATTTATTTGTATGAGACTGATTCCGACATCTGACTGCAACTGCTGTCCGGCAGAATGTAAGTTGCTAATAATTATGCAAATTAATAGTGCAAAATAATGACGTTTGTCATGGTGACAACTGTAACTGCCGTCTGCAGTCGTTGTCGGAAATGTACCTTTAAAATATGTGGTATAATTATAATAATTATAAATATTATATAACTTAAATGGCTTAAACTTAAGTTTGTTATTAAATTGTGACTTAAATGTTTAATTTGTTAATAAATGATTTATTAGTTTATATCGACACCCCCATCGAACAAGGTTGTAACTCAAGTTAGAGCTTTTTTCAGATTTCAACACAGGCGAATTCAGCAAAAAATTCAGCATACGCCAATATAAACGACATAGTTTAATTCTCAATAGTTTGGCTAACACTCCATTGAAAAAAGTTGTATTTCAACTAATATGTGCGCCATTTTAGCGTGAAAAAGGCAGCAACACTAAGTACTCCCTATGTTAAATATTTAGTTTCTTTATACTTGACGATTAACAAGGCTTTTAAATGTATTACAACTTTGTTGCACGTATGTTTAATTTATAAAGTATTCAAACATATGGTGTATTATTTCTAAGTCAATTTATCGAAATAAAGTAAAAAAGGATTTACGGACTTTTTTTTCCTTTTTGATAGTTGCGGTGGACAAAATAAGTATAGAATAATGTTTGCTACGTAATCCTATGTAGTGAGAACTACTTAATATTAACATTACACATGTATTTTTTGAAATACCCCATTCACAAAACGGGGGTGATTCAATGCATGTCCTTATAGAAAAACGGAAAAACATTAAGTCGTATATACGCTCCACACCAATGGATAACCATGATACGATATGCCAAAGCATCAGGCAAGCCTAAATCCGTAACTGAAATAAATCAGAAGCAAATTTTAAATTTTAACCTATTTAAGGACACACATGTTCATTTTGAAGTAGATATTAATAGTAAAAGAGTAAAGTAATAAAATAAAATGGTTTAAAATTAAATATTTACAGATACGCAATAAGAATGCGAAAAATTTGAAATATTTTATAACATGTTTTTTTCATAGTGATAGAATATTAATGTTATTGTAAAATTTATAATTTCCAATTAAAATTGTGTAAACTGTGAGTTGATATTTTGTTTAAATATACCATAAAAACTAGTTTTTCCTAGCTATATTGCAAATAACTCAAAATATACAACCTTTTAATAGTTAAACCGGAAAAATAATTAACACGGAGAGTGTAAAATGGTTGTTAGGCGAGTTACAACCTTTTTCTACGAATACTCATGTTCCATCTCAAGGATGTATCTCACTCAAACTCAAGATATTCAATAGTTAATAAAATTACAAAACATACATCTCACAGTAATCCCTTATTATGTTATAAATATCATATCACATTACTGTAAAATAGTCTAATCGTTTCGCTATAAGTTTTTAAAAATTCATGTTTTCGTTTTTTGCCTCTCCTGTAAAATCACTAAAAATGAGTTACAACCTTGTTCGATGAGGGTGTTGATATGTCGTTTCAGTTTTGACACAGTAAATATAATATAAAAAGTTCATTCTAAAAATGCAATTCTATGCATTTTAACGAGCATTCCATTTGGTTTTACTTAAATGGAAAAATTACAATACCAACAATGCCCATACGAATAATTGAATGGGTCTGCCAAATAATGTTGTAAGCGCCACATGGTTTGTTTTTGAGAAGAAAAAGTTTTAATATTGTGATAATGGTGAGTTTATACATTTTAAGGGTTAGTAATACTCTCCTTTAAAATGTATAAACTCACCATTATCACAAAATTGAAACTTTTTCTTTGACCATGTGGCGCTTACAACATTATTCGGCGGACCCATTCAATTATTGTGTATTTCGAAAGCCATAAAATGAAAAATAAATCTAAAAAACGAGGCAAAATCGACGTAAAAACTACGTTTTTCATATCACGTATTTAAAACGTGATAAAAATGACGTGAGTTATGGTGGGACATATTCACGTGATTTTCGACGTCGAAAAAACGTGATAAACTGACCTCGTTTGGTGATAATTATGAC
Source organism: Diabrotica virgifera virgifera (assembly GCF_917563875.1). NCBI lineage: Eukaryota > Metazoa > Arthropoda > Insecta > Coleoptera > Chrysomelidae > Diabrotica > Diabrotica virgifera. Next base: position 56,969,022 of record NC_065450.1, on the reverse strand, counting down.
GTTTTTTCAACGTTTTGTAAACGTTATTTGGTTTCCTGGGGTTAGGCTTACTATAATAAAATAGGATATATTTATATTATGACAGCGTTTCGTGTTAATACAACGCATGCGTAATCCATGAAATCATCTGAACTGGGTTCTGAAATCTTTGAACGGCCTAATTCCACCGTTCAAGCTTCGTTCAAGTTTTAACTGCCATCGGTTGAAGGTGAATTGAGAAAGACGATTTTGACTTTAAACTGACGTTTACTAGAAGTTCAGGTTAAACTGGAGTTGATTGGCGCTTAGTCGACATTTAAAACTTTACCAGCCAACCAATCTCGCTCTGGGCCTTCCTTCTTTCCTAATATTGCTCTGAAGCTATTTCTCTGTGGCATGTTATGCAATTTACTATTCTACTTATAGTAGGGGAGCAAAATATGCTAAATGTGCAGTCACTCGTGCGTTATGGGGACCTATTGGGTTGTGAAGAGTAGGTACTAAAACCAAAAAAAAAATAAAGTAAAGCTTTCAATTTTAGTGGGCGCTTGCCATTTTATAATGTAATTTTCCATTTCCAACTATCGTTTTTTCCAATTATAACGCCATCTATACATAATTCGAAAAAATGTTTAGAATCAAAGTTTAGAATCAAATCTGCAATAAAAATGGGGGCTCCTTTTTAAGATTTTAAAGTAACCCCCCACCTTACCTCCGTGGGGGGTCGTGTTTGGTACCATTCGATAGATTTTTCAAAAAAATTGAATAAGTGTATTTTACAGTTTTTCGATCTGATGTTCATTTCGCGAAATATCGCAAGATTCGTATTTAAAATATTAAATTTACCCCCCACCCCTTTCCGTGGGAAGTCCTGTTTGGTATCATTCGATAGATTTTTAAAAGATATTGAGCCTCTAATTTTTAGTTTTTCGATCTGTCATTCATTTCCCGAAATATTCGCTTTTTTCTTGTGAAACTTTGGGACCCACCCATTTCCTTACGCCCGGCTCAAATCGTCAGATTTTTGAAATATACACTCTTTTGCATGTATTTAACTTATCTTATCTTGATCTGACAATTTCGAGTTTTTTAAGGAGAGGTTTTTTTTCGGGTCCCCCTTAACGAACTCTCCTGTGTTAAGAGCCAATATATGGTATAGATACATCTGCAGGGTACCAGGTTTCTCCCCATGTGCTAATCTGATGCGCTTGAGTAACTGCAAAAATCCCCTCTTGGGCTCCCCTACCATTAGGAAGTAAGCCCCAATTTAAGTTGGAAATTGAATTTGTTTGATGTTTTGACTTCCACTTCGGAAATCGTTATGAAAATACAATATATTAGGTAATAAATTCATTTTCAACTTAAATTGTGACTGTTCCCAAGTAAAATAGTAAATTCCTTTTTCCCACCTTCCTATCGGCTTTCATATAATATTTTCTTTGTTGTTTTTGCATCCTCTTTTCTCTGTATGACATGTCCCAGCCATGACAGTCTTTGACTTTTCACAAATCATACAACATCGTAACCTTCATTCAATTCATTAATCTCGCTGTTTCTCCTGATTCTCCATGTGCCGTATTCCTCTTGCACCTGGCCAAATACTTTTCACAGTAACTTTCTCTAGAATGTCCTGAGTTGGGCTTCATCTTTTTTCGTCATAACCCAGATTTTACAACCATAGGTTACTACGGGTCTTATCAATTTTTTGTAGATAGTCATTTTGCTTCTTTATTCTGCACGATTCCCACAGAAAACACGTGCATTAGTTTCGTATTAATCAATTAATTGAATTAATAGATCGGTACTCACCGGAGGGACCGCAGACGTTCGGATACAATTAGCTTCTCTTTGTAAAGAAAATGACGTCGACTTTGCAAAGTAACAAGACACTTACTCAACACACACACTACCCATGACATTAGTGTAGGTACCTAACTACAAAAATTGACCGTACATACCATGCCAATGGACATTAGTTGTCAAGGCATTAGCTAAATAAAAAAAAATTGAGTTAATATGATTTTCAGTCATAGCAGATTCTGACCAATAGACAGCTAAGGAAATCAAAATTAAACTGATTAGTTTTTGATGATTTTAACTTCCAATCATATAGTAAGATATTTGATCACGTGTTTAATTCTGTCCAGTCAGATTAAATTTATACTGAGAATTATCTACTGTAGAAAATTACCGATAGAATTTTTTTAAGTAGATTGTTTCTGTTTAATGGCAACCAGTTTCCTAGTTTTGACAACTGTCATATTTAAGAAAATATCCATAATATACGTATTAAAAAATAATCTTACGAATATCACACGACAGTAAAAATAAATAAGAAAATAATGCTTCATTTTTACTCAAATTTGTTGTCATTGGCAATAGCCACTCGAGCTCTGCGGGCTCCCTTGTCTAATGCCAGACAACAAATTTTCGAAAAACTGTCGCATTATTTTCAATTTATTCTCACTCTCTTGTGAAATTATACCCGATAATTTTTGACAATATCCCGTCGTCAAGTATATTAGGTCAGATGCCCTTCGTTGCTACGAAAAAATACATTCAGTGACATTAATGACAATTAATGTTTTAAAAATTATAAAAGTGATGACTTTCAACCGTCAAATATTTATAACCACTGTGTGTTTAATTGTACTAATTTGTACTTACATAAATAAATTACAAAAAAATTTTGGTTTTGAACAGTTTTATTCATGAAATAATCGCAGCAAATTGCACTCGATCTCTAAAATTATTATCGAATTTTAGAGATCTTGTGCAATTACTACTGAAAATACATACACAAATTAATTCTTTGAAAAGTTTGTCAAAACCAAACTTTCAATATAGGTAATTGGTTAGCATGACGACGATCGTGGTTTCCATGACGACGATTCAAAACCACTGTTATTGTATATTGATTATTATTTGACTTACGAATATTATGTCAAAATAATTTTATTTTATCGAATTGTCAGTAGTAATTGCACAAGAGCTCTAAAATTATCGAATTTTTCCCGAGTGACACTTTGACAGTTTTAATTTCACGACCCGAAGGGGAGTGAAATTATGTCAAAGTGTCACGAGGGCGAAAATTCGATAATAATGTTAGAGATCGAGTGCAATTTGTTGCGATTATTTCATGAATAAAACTGTTCAAAACCAAAATTTTATTGTAATTTATTTATGTAATTACAAATTAGTAGAATTAAACACACAGTTGTTATAAATATTTGACAGTTGAAAGTCATCACTTTCATAATTTTTAAAACATTAATTGTCATTAATGTCACTGAATGTATTTTTTCGTAGCAACGAAGGGCATCTGACGTAATATACTTGACGACGGGATATTATGAAAAATTATCAGTTTAATTTTTATTTCTGTAGCTTTCTATTGGTCATAATCTCTTATGAATGAAATAATCGCGTTAATTTCATTTACAATAAGATACATTTGAAATAAATTACTAAATAATATCTAAATATTAGTTTATTGCATGTATTATAATTATTTTAGGACCATATTAAAATATCTAAATTCAGTGCGGAAAAGTAATGCGGAAAACTAAAACTTTCTAGACTAAAAGGCGTGCGCGAAAGTAGACATTTTTGCACGCTCGTTGAAAAAAGTTTTTTCGAAAATTCTTTTAAAAAACGACTAAAAACGCGTATTGCCAAATGTCAGGGTATTCTCTTTTGAGTGGTCAACCCTGTATACATTTTGCTTGTTTATTTTCCAATTAGTTTATTTTTTTAGGCTTATTTTTTAGCTGTGTTTATATCCACAAAGGAATTGTTATTGATTATCATTACTTTAACGCAACATTTAATTGCCGGAAAATATTAGATGTGTGTCAGTTTCATAATTATTTATTAAAACGATATGCTCATGAATGATAATCTGATAAAGTGAACATTTATTATCTGAGTTACTATCAAAAATTCAACAATCAACAGTTTTATTAATATGGACAAAAGTGTCGATAATATCTATACTCTATACTAAATTTACAATCAAGATGCAGTAGCAATAAACAAACCAAGACACGTTAAATGCTGCTAGGAGCACTTTCAAATCATAATTTACAATGTATATGTATACATTGTAAATCCCAAATCATGATTTCCACAGTTTATACATTGTAAATTATGATTCGGGAGTCCTCCTAGTAGCATTTAACGTGTCTTGGTTTGTTTATGTCTACTACATCTTGATTCTAAATTTAGTAAAAGTGTGTGTATACAATAACATAATTAATGTATGTAATATACAGCGAGGTACAAAATTATGGAATAAATTTAATTCTTTGAGAACAGGCTACTTTGGGGACAAATCCCGAAACAGATCGATTTTGTTGTTTTGTTTTTTTTTGGGGGGGGCTTGGTTTGGAAATTTTAGCAACGTTATTACATACAGAGAGGTTGGAAACCCCTACCCCAGGCCCACATGGGCGGTAATTTACGGCGCCGTAAGAGCAGTAAGCGCTGTAAAATTAAGCGGCAGTAAGCGTTGTAAAAAGCATGGCGAGACGGAGATGTAAATTACGGCGTGTCGCGAGATGAAATACAAGTTTTTGGTCGTTATTGTGGCTAGATGAGCTACAAATTTCAGTCACACTGCATACTAGGTATCTTGGTGTTTATTTTTTGCTTCATGCACTATGCGACGACTAATAAAATGAATTGGTACCTTCGTTTGCGACACAACGCCAAAGATGGGTCCGTTCGATGTTGCCGCGCGATATTTTACAGCTCAGTCTGGCCATCTACTATCTCCGAGAGACTCATGTTTGCTTTTCATTTTACGGCTCTTATGGCGCCGTAAATTATCGCGTGTCTGGCCTTAGGCTTTTACGGTGCCGTAAGATCATCTACGGCCTAATTTACGGCGCCGTAAGATCAGTAAACCTGACGAGGCATTGGTGGAGGAGTTGGTAAACCAATGGGTTTACTGCTCTTACGGCGCCGCAAATTATCGCCCGTGTGGCCTTAGCCTTAATCATTGAATTATTTTAAAATTCGTAAGTAAAGATGCGTGGAAATTTTAAAGTGTGTGGCGTGCTTTTTGACAATAATAGCTTTGTTTGACATCGTTGCTATGACTTTAAAATATTAAAACCTATATTGATATACGCCATTCATTACTGCAAAACAGGTATTTAGGCACCGCATTGACTTTATTTCGGGATTATTATAACTTATTAGCGTTATTTTTTAATTCAATTACTTGATTCAGATTTAGTCATTTTTTAAACGCTCATAGAAAAAATATTGTTACTAACTCTTGCAGAAAGTCTCTTTTCCGCACTCGACTGCTTGCCGAACTCCGCTTCACGTCGTTCGGCAAACTACAATCGCGTGCCGACAAGTATGACTTTCCGCACTATTTAGGAAAATAACTATATTATAACTATATTATAATTTAGTATAATAAACAGTAATAACTGTTATTGAAATACGTCATCTGAACTAGGTACATATCTTACAAATAAAAATATCTATTTACTATCTTAATAAATAGAACTATGGTAATATTTTTTTCAGTACGTTAAAACATATACCCAATACCCAAAACACCTGAGAGATTTAGACCCTCTTAGTGATTCTTTTATACCCTATTCCACGAACATACGTCTGTTGTAGATTATCTCGACAACGAATATTTTACTGTGCAAATTATGAAGAACGAAAGTAAATTGCAAAATACATTGTTGTTTATTGGAACAATTATTAGAGCCATTTACTTTCGCACTTCTTATGTTGCACACTAAAATATGCGTTGTCGCGATAATCCAAGACAGTCGTATTTTCGTGGAATAGCTCATATTTTATCTTTATTTTTTAATTTTAAAACCTAAAATTTAAATTTTATAATTTTAAAAACTCCCATCACACGTGGAGTAGGTACTACAGAGTTCTGTTTTGTCACCCAGTCTTTGTAGATTGGCTTTGGAAGACAGACAGGGAGTAATCTACAATATCAGATACGCTGACGATACAGCTGTTCTGGTAGAAAATTTATAAGACCTACAGACATTAATAAATCTAGTCAGTGAAGCAAGTTATCGGAGAGGCCTTACAATTAACATTTCAAAGACAAAGTGGATGGCAGTTCCAAAGATTATTATAGATCAAGGAAGCTACCCTCTATCTACTTTCGTTCCGGAAATATGAATTTTAGCTATTCTAGCTTAACATTAAGCTGGAATAGCCACCTGTTTCTCTGAAGGGGTTCAAGCTAAGGATGGCGGTTTTTGACAAAACACCGGTTTTCGGTTATACCGGTTTTTTTTTGCTTACGGTTTAACCTGGCGGTTATAACCGGATAAAAAAACCGGTTTTTCCACAAACCGGTTTTAAGTTTTTTAATCCAATAGGTTACAATGTTACATTTACAATGCACTTTAGTTTGCTATACTCCAGTCGACTCGATACTCGATATCAATATGATGAAAATTTGTACTATCGAAAGATCATCAATATCATAAATAAAACACAATTTTTAATAAAACCATATTATTCTATCAATTATTATATTTATTTAATATTCTATTATTATTATATATTTATTGATTATTATTAAATATAATATAGCGTAAGATTAATATATACATGTTGCAATAATTAATATACGATTTAACCCCACTATTTCAACTTATAAAAATTTTTCCAGACTCTTTCAAATGGGATTTAAAAAAAAAAATAATATCAACATAAATATTTTACTTAAAAATAAATTGGATAATGCAATTTATCTCTTATTTTTACTACAATCAAAAAAAAATGATCATGTATTTCTTTTAACACGTTTGTATATTTGTATAATAGGTACATTTTAACTCATTTAATACTTCCTCTATGGGTGTGTCGTTTTGAAAACGTAGGGAAATCCTTGGAGATTCGTATTCGTAATCGGTAATTCAATATTCATAGTAAGAACATTATTTTGGTAATCAGAAAAAGTCATTCACCCACTTTCGATGTCAAGAGTCAAGTGTGAAAAATAGATGATGTTTGCGTCTACTTCAACCTGATCACTTCTTATGTAAATATTATGATTACAAATACCTTTTCAACGAAATATTATAATAAAACTTAATTGTTTCTGGCTGATGTGAGTTTGCACATTCAGTTTACACTTTCAGTTTGCTTCTGTATTTATAAAATAAAATTTGAATTATGGTTTTGTTTGGAATAATTACTTGAGAGTAATAATTATGATTGGGATCCAAAATAATACCTAAGCTAATCCTAATCACCGTAAAAACCTAATAATCGGTTTTTACTTTAAAAAGAAAAAACCGGTTATAACCGGGAGAAAAAAACAACCGGTAAAACCGGTTATTGCGAAGTAAAAAAACCGGTTTTAGGTTTAAACCGGTAGGTTTTTCCCATCCCTAGTTCAAGCTATAAACTTGTAATTTGCGTAATAAATTAGCAACTAATTAGTAATAAAATAGGCCGCCGGAAGCGACCCTCTATCTGCTTTCGTTACTAAAATAAAAGAATTGAGTGTTGTAGCTTAAGTATTCAACCGCAGTAGCCATTGTTGCTAGTTAGGGGATGAAGCAATGAAATCGTTTTTGGCGTAGACCTGCAGCAGTTGCTTAGGGAAAAAATACCCACTTTGTCTTAGGATTTTAAACTGGCAATTTTCACTTTCTGTGAAATCCGGGGAATGATGATAACGGTGGGGGTTGGAGGGGGTGAGTTTGTAAATTGTTGTATACCATATCTTTCAGAAATTAACTAGCAATAAAATATGCCGCTGGAAGCGACCTTCAATCTGCTTTCGTTCCTGAAATAGGAGTGTTGGGTATTGTAGCTTAAGAATTAAACCACAGTAGCCACTGTTTCTCGTTAGGGGATGAAGCAAAAATTTCGCTTATGGCGTAGACCTGCAGCAGTTAATTAGAAAAAATACCCACTTGGTTTTAAGTCTTTAAACTGGTTACTTTCACTAATTAAAAATAAAATATGCCGTCGGAAGCGACCCTCTATCTGCTTTATTTTCTGAAATATGAGTGTTGGGTATTGTAGAGTTAAGTATTAAATCGCAGCAGCCTTTGTGGCTCGTTAGGGGATGAAGCAAAACATTCATTTTTGGCTTAGACCTGTAGCAATTAATAAGCAAAAAATACCCACTTGGTTTTAGGTCTTTAAACTGGTTATTTTCACTTTTTGTGGATTCCGGAAGCTACAGGAAGCTACCCTCTATCTACTTTCGTTCCGGAAATATGAATATTGGCTATTCTAGCTTAATATTAAGCTGGAATAGCCACCTGTTTCTATGAAGGGCTGACGCAATAAATTTTTAGTTTGCGTAATAAATTAGCAATTAATTAGCAATAAAATAGGCCACCGGAAGCAACTCTCTATCTACTTTCGTTCCGGATATATGAATGTTGGCTATTCTAGTTTAATACTAAGCTGGAATAGACACCTGTTTCTCTGAAGGGGTTGAAGCAATAAATTTTTGTTTTGCGTAATAAATTAGCAATTAATTAGCATTAAAATAGGCCACCGGAAGCAACTCTCTATCTACTTTCGTTTCGGATATATGAATGTTGGCTATTCTAGCTTAATATTAAGCTGGAATAGCCACCTGTTTCTCTGAAGGAAATGAAGCAATAAATTTTTAATTTGCGTAATAAATTAGCAATAAAATAGCAAAAAAATATGGTGAAAGTCTCATGGCTCCCTTATGAAATGGTCATTCTAGCTTAATAGACATGCTTTCTCTTAATGGAGAGGAAATAGAACGTGTGAACCATTTTAAATGCCTTGGCAGCTGGGTGAATGTAAATTGTGACTAATGAAGAGATAATAACCTGGACCGAAATATCATGTAAGGCTTTTATTACCTGGGAACTAGCTTTATGTAACAGAAATCTGTCGATGGATATTCGCAGGAAAGACCTGAAATGTTAGGTGTTATCTGTCCTATTATATGATTGTGAGATATGGACATTAATAAACACAATGCTTGACATATTACAAGTATTCAAATTATGGGGTTATCCTAAAAATGTCGTGGGTCTCGCACATTTCCAATTAAGATGTGGAGACATATAAGTCATAAAAAGGAAAAAGGTTCAGTATGAGAATTATTTCGGGCAGCAGCCGATATAAAAAGGTTTCAAGAAATGGTAAAAATGATGATAAAAAACATCTGAATACGGCCACAGAATCTGAAGAAGAAGAAACGGCATGTCAAACGAATAATGACAAATGAGTAATGACGAAATAACAAATATTGATATTGTTATTAGTAATGACTTATATTGAAGATATTTGCATGATTGCAAATGCATGATGCCTTTCGGTTAATAAGAGCCAGAAGTGAATACCTCCATCAAGAATGCTTTGTAACCTCGGTAAAGATTGGCAGTTCTACTTAAACAAGAATCTTAATAGGTTATATACCTCCTATCGTGTATACTTAGAGTAGTGTAGTAAAATTAGCGTGTTTGTTTTTCATCCACGTAAGTAATAACACAATTTAATTGCACAAAATCAATCACCTTCCTTGTTTGTTATTTGTTACAAAACCAATACAAATCAACGAAGCGGTTGAACTTAATAACAGCTTTAGCCTATCAGTTTACAATCAAACCTTCATAATTAACTAGTTAGCGACTAGTTAGCGAAAGAGAGCGGTCATATATAAAACAATTGCAAAAATTGTGATGGCTGAATCAACCAGTCACGTGAAAATACGTATTTTTTACGTAAATACGCGAAACTACGTCTATCAGTTACCAATAAATAATTTGAGCTTGTTTTATTTTAAAACATTGTTTTTTAGTTGTTATGCAGCCAGATCGCCCGTCCTCTCATATGCACTTCATTAACAATTATTAAAAAGCAATGTTAGAATCCTAGAATAAAACGAGCCAAAAAATCTTATGGCAAGCTATTAGAAGAAGAGTTGAGGTTGAATTTAGGTACTTAGGTAATTTCAAAAATAATATTTTTTACTTATGTTTTTGAACCTTGAAAATCGTTATTATTAGATTTTTTTCACTTTTTCATTGTTTATTACTCGAAAACTATTAACTTGAGTAAAAAATTACAAACGACCGTTTTTGTTCTTAATGATCCAAAGAACGTAAAATAATGTCTACCCTGGACGAAAAAATTGATTTTTATAATTTGTTTAATTTTTTTTTAATAAATGTAGCAATAACCCCAAAATGGTGGGATTTAGGTATAGGGAGTATAACATAAAAAATAATCAGTATTTCTTAAGAACTTCAAAATGCAAAAAATATAATTGGTATTCTATTTGAAATAAGAAAGTTTATTAGATTTCCAGAAAAAAGAAAGATCTGACAACAATGTAATTAGCACTATAATATCGGCCGTATTAGAAAACCCCTACCTACCAAAATCTATAAAAATAGTGCAAGCCGTTTTCGAGATAATTGAGTGTTTCCATACATAAAACTCACTCTGTATACATGCTTTGAGTCACCAAAAAAATCCGAGCGAAAATACTTTCATTTTTTTAAGTTATTATAAAGTTACATTTTGGACAAAGTGTAACGCTGAGATATCTAAGACACTCGTGACTTGGATTTTGATCGTGATAAGTAATATGGACAAACTATACGGAGATATGTTGAACTAGTTGTGTACATTACTTTCCAATACGGGCGGAAACCAGAGTGGGGGACGAGGGTAGTTTTAAGGGGTCAAATTTGCGGTTTTTATTATTTTTTTTTTGTGACGCTCATGATCGAGATAGTGCACCAAAATTTGGGAATAAGTAGATCGTGACGTAACTAAGCAAAATCTCCAGGGGCAGAACGTTGCGTGGGGGACAAAGGCGTGGTAGGAAGGGGTGAATGTACCAATTATAAGGACGGACGTCAAAAACGCCTTATAATTTTTATATTCACTCCTGCCCACCACCCCTTTGTCCTCCACGCAGCGTCTTTACCCCTCACCCCTTTATCCCCACCCTTTTGATTTTGTTTAGTTACGCCATGATCTACTTATTACTAAATTAACACTCTGCTTTCCGCCCCTGGAGATTTTGTTTAGTTAGGTACGTCATGTTCTACTTATTCCCAAATTTCGATGCACTATCTCGATCATGAGCGTCACAAAAAAAACGGCACCTTTGATCCCTTATAACTACCCTCGTCCCCCACTCTGATTTCCGCCAGTAGGGGAAAGTCATGTACACAACTGATTCAACATAAACATATCCCCATATAGTTTGTCCATATTACTTATCAAGACCAAAATCCGCTTTTATCTCTCCGACTATAGGTTGTGGTTACACGTGATTCATTTAATTCATTTAATTCATTTAATTCATTTAATTCATTTAATTCATTTAATTCATTTAATTCATTTAATTCATTTAATTCATTTAATTCATTTAATTCATTTAATTCATTTAATTTATTTAATTCATTTAATTCATTTAATTCATTTAATTCATTTAATTCATTTAATTCATTTAATCCATTTAATTCATTTAATTCATTTAATTCATTGAATTCATTTAATTCATTTATTTCATTTAATTCATTTAATTCATTTAATTCATTTAATTCATTTAATTCATTTAATTCATTTAATTCATTTAATTCATTCATTTAATTTATTTAATTCATTTAATTCATTCATTTAATTAATTAGCATAAAACGCATTAAAAGAGAATGGAGAAATATATATGTAATGGAAATATATATAAACCAAATATAAAATTTCCTAAATTTTGACGGTGGCCCGTTTTCTATGACGCGCAGTTTATTTTTTTACAAATTTTACTCCCGTTTATTAAAAATGGCACAACAAAGGCAAAGTAAATCTTAAAACAGGTTTCATTATATTAATGCAATGACTAAAATGAATGGAACTGTTGGATGTTACGTGTTGGAAATATGTAAATAAAGATTATTTTTATAGTCCAAAAGGTATTTTAAAAAGAAAATGAAAAAGAAGGTTACAGTGGTTATTACACGTTCCATGTAATACAAAGGCCAGTTTTAAACTAAAAAAACATATGATACTTGATAACAATAATATATTATATTTATAACATAATATTGTACATGATACACGTACCAGTTAACGTTTTTCTTATGTTTGACAGTTTTAAAGTTCAAAATTCTTGATCAGATGAAAATTGTTATAAAATCTTCTGACAAACGTGGTCAAACTAAACAATTGTTTACTACTTACCTTCGGTTTTGTATAAGTATTTGAAAATATTGTCCAGGAATATTTTATAAAACAATACCAATGAAGTACCTAAACAACCCAATTCTTTTATATCCATATAAGTTTGTTTCAAAATAACCCAATAAATAATAAATAGACAAATAGCTGAGAAAATGTTTTACTGAACTTGAAAACCTAAAAGGCTCAGCCTTGAATAATTTAGCAATTGTATAAATTTTCGCTAAGCTGAATAAAAATGAATTCTGCAAATTCTATATATTTTTGGTTTGGCTATTTTCTAGTAAAAAGACAAAAATCCTTAATAGTGCAGTCACTGAAGATGGATATGAAAATAACTCCATAAATCGATAGAGGGGCAAATTATGAGGAAAATTTGTTATATTATACAGAATGTCCCGAAAAGATTGGTCATAAATTATACCACACATTCTGGAGTCAAAAATAGTTCGATTGAACCTAACTTACCTTAGTAGAAATGTGCTCATAAAAAAAGTTATAGCCCTTTGAAGTTACAAAATGAAAATAGATTTTTTTCAATATATCGAAAAATTTTAAAGATTTTTTATTCAAAATGAACATGTATCATCCTTATGGCAGGATCATCTTAAAACAAAATTATAATGAGATTTGTCCACCCCATAAAAATTTTATGGGTGGTTTGATCCCTTAAACCCCCCCCCCAAACTTTTGTGTACGTTCCAATTAATTCATTATTGTGGTACCATTAGTTAAACACAACGTTTTTAAAACTTTTTGCCTCCTAGTATTTTTAGATAAGCGAGTTTTTATCGAGATGCGGCTTCTTCTTTAATATATTTACATAAAATTTGTATGGGAGTTTGTTCCTTTAAACCCCCTAAATGTTTGTGTACGTTCCAATTAAACTATTATTGTGGTACCATTAGTTAAACACAGTGTTTTTAAAACTTTTTTGCCTCTTATTGTTTTTTTTGATAAATCACCTTTTATCGAGATGTGGCTTCTTTTTCAAAATATACCTAAAAATGTAAATTATAAATACATTTTCAGATTATTAACAGGTCTCTATAATCGTACTTGACCATATACAAATATGTGGTGGATTCGATAAATATTCAAAATATCCCGACAAACACTCGCTTATCGAAAAAGTCCAAAGAGGCAAAAATGTTTTAAAAACAGCGTGTTTAACTAATGGCGCCACAATAATAATTAAACTGGAACGTACACGAAAGTTAGGGGGGGGGGGGGATTAATGGAACAAAACCACCATAAAATTTTTATGGGGTACACAAATTTTATTTTAATTTTTATTTAAGATGCTGCTGCCATAAGAATGCCACATGTCCATTTTCAATGAGAAATCTCTAAGAGTTTTCGATATATGAAAATAAATTGATTTTCATTTTGTAACTTCAAAGGGCTGTAACTTTTTTTGTGTGCACTATATTGTATATAGGTAAGTGAGGTTCAATCAACCTATTTTTGTTGACCCCAGAATCTGTGGTATAATTTATGACCAATCTTTTCGGGACACCCTATAGGGTGTTTATTCGGTTATAGGTATTACCATATTTCAACACTTTTTAAATTATCAAATATCGAAGATTTAATGTTTCGCGAAAAAAATGCATGTTAGCGGTTTTTCATAAGTAACTCAAAATTTGTAAGTTTTTAAATACAAAAAAGTTATCATTACCGAAATTGAAGATAATCAGAAACTGTTAGTAAATAAGTATAAAAAAACATGAAGAGAAGTATCCATACTTACTCAAATGTGGTCTCGAGGTAAACCAATTACAAAAAACTCGAAGATGTACCACAAGGTTATTTATTATTGTTAAAAAACATATAAAAGGACGCGTTTCGGCTTTACACAAGCCATCATCAGCTTAAATACAGGACAGAAAACAACGGACTGACCTACAATGTAAAAATATCCAACGTTACACATGAGAATAAAGTAAATGGTGACAACGCCCACCTCAGTTAAGAAACTTACCAGAAAAACAGGAAGGAGGAAGAATCAGCTAGTTTACATTATATATTATAGAGATGTACACATTTCTTCATTAATAATTAGCTATTAATAGCATTTTGTTATTATTGTATTGTAAAATCCTCAAGAACTTCCGCATGTAGAGGAACCATCATGTGAGCCGGTCAGGTGTAAAGACCTTCCGGTGAAAAGTCAAATTGCTGTCAATGATGACATAGAGTACTCAACAATGAAGTGTCATTAATAGTACTCTATGTCATCATTGACAGCAATTTGACTTTTCACCGGAAGGTCTTTACACCTGACCGGCTCACATGATGGTTCCTCTACATGCGGAAGTTCTTGAGGATTTTACAATACAATAATAACAAAATGCTATTAATAGCTAATTATTAATGAAGAAATGTGTACATCTCTATAATATATAATGTAAACTAGCTGATTCTTCCTCCTTCCTGTTTTTCTGGTAAGTTCCTTAACTGAGGTAGGCGTTGTCACCATTTACTTCATTCTCATGTGTAACGTTGGATATTTTTACATTGTAGGTCAGTCCGTTGTTTTCTGTCCTGTATTTAAGCTGATGATGGCTTGTGTAAAGCCGAAACGCGTCCTTTTATATGTTTTTTAACAATAATAAATAACTTTGTGGTACATCTTCGAGTTTTTTGTAATTGGTTTAAGTATAAAAAATTTTAAGAGGTAATTCTACATGAAAAAATATTGACAGTTTGCTCGATAAACGTAAGTCCGCAAATGCTTCGTTTCCGAGATACGGGGCGTTAAAATTTTTATTTCAAACTGCGAATTATTTTATTACTCTGGGACCGTTTGAGCTATGGAAATAAAATTTGTTGGGTTTTAAGAGGTAATTATTGCGCATTTTTTGATATACAAATTACAATTTTGTATTCATCGTTGGCGCGCCCACGGGTAATGGCCTGAATTTTTTTAAAGAAAAAAATAGTACGCCACTGAGATATGTTAAATTAAAAATTATTTTTGTATTCCACGTTTAATTTATTATAAAGGACCTTTCTTGTGTTTTTTTCAGATGGTGCACCGTTTTTATGCAAAAAAATAAAAACTCTTCGCGCTTATTTTTCGTTTCGTAATAAATTATCAAGAACTCTCCAATATATATTAATACCAAACTAGAACAATAACAGAAAATGTTTCTAAAAACATTTTAACTATGTGCAAGGCTACAACAAATGTTCAAAATTACCTCCTTTAAAGTTTTTAAATTTTTAATTTTAAAGGTGGCAGAGTAATTTTAAATTCACCATTGGCGCGTGTACGAGTAATGGCCTGAATTAAAAAAAATGGTACGCCAGTGAGATCTGTTAAATTAAAAATCATTTTTGATCCTCGTTCAATTTACAACAAAAAATCGTTCTTGTTTTTTTTTCATATGAGGCGCCGTTTTTATGCAAAAAAAACATCTTAACATTTACAAAGTACTATTTGAAATAATTGCATATCTACCTCGAATAATTTGTCAGCGTTAAGTTGTTTTATTTTTTTTTTTTGTTTTTTTTTTGTAAAAAAACGGCGCCGCATGTCAAAAAAAAGACAAGAATGATTTTTTGTCGTAAATTGAACGAAGACTTAATAAATGATTTTT
This sequence comes from Diabrotica virgifera virgifera, assembly GCF_917563875.1. NCBI lineage: Eukaryota > Metazoa > Arthropoda > Insecta > Coleoptera > Chrysomelidae > Diabrotica > Diabrotica virgifera. Next base: position 56,953,239 of record NC_065450.1, on the reverse strand, counting down.
TATTTGACGTATCTCAATGGCGTACTATTTTTTTTCTTTAAAAAAATCACAGCATTATTTGTACGGACGTCAATGGTGAATATAAAATTATTCTGTCACCCTTAAAGAAGGTAATTTTGAACATTTGTTGTAGCTTGGCACCTAGTTAAAATCTTTTTAGTAATATTTTCTGTTATTGTTCTACTTTGGTAATATTATATTCAGGGACGCGCTGTTCATATGGGCAAGGTCGTGCGGCGCACGAAGGCGCCAAGGCGTTAACGGCGCCCTTTGACTCGGCAATGTTACAGAAATATCCCATTCAAAACTATATATTTTTTGAAGCAAAAAAAATATTGCAAAAAATAACTTCCACGCATTCCCAAACATTACTATTGCGTTACGTGTATTATTATCTACACCGATTTCTGTACCTTCAGCCGAGAGATAATTTTCAAAACTAAAACTAATTAAGAATTAAGTACTAAGATCTAGAATGGGTCAGGAGCGGCTAGAAAATCTTGCTGTTATTTCTACAGAATCTGAGTTTTTACGGGACCTGAATATTGAAAATTTTATTAATGAATTTGTCAAAGGTAAAGCAAGAAAAGTTCAATTTCTATAAGAAATATCCGTTGGTTTTTATCATAATAAGTGTATTTGTTTAAAAAAAAATCGCAATATAAATATGTTTTATTTTTTGATCTTCAACTTATTTAAATTATAAGTAATGTTTTATAACATTAACATAGTTTTTATTATGTTCTGTTTTAGTGTGCAATATAGTGTTTTATATATTATTTTTAATAACTAGTAGACTACTAGAAATAACAGAGATGAAAATACTTCGACGAATATCAGGGAAAAATCTGTTGGATAGGGAGAGAAGCGAAAACGAAAGAAGAACATGCAATGTAGAAGATATAAATGGATGGGAGACAAAACGGAAACAGGAGTTGAACAAACACATTAGTAGAATGGCAGAGAATAGGATAGTACGAATAGCAGGTGATAAGTCACCAAATGGGCAAAGTATTGGCATACCAAGAAAAAGATTGTGCGATAATCTAAACAATTTAGGAGCCTTATATTGAAGAAGGAACAAGCTTTAAATCCTACAAACAAGAAGGAGGTAGGTACCTATTGTTTCCTTAAAAAAAATCTAGGTAGATGTATGGTAGGGGAGCCCAAGCGGGGATTTTTGCAGTTACTCGAGCGCGTCAGATTATTACATGGGGAGAAACCTTGTATCCTAAAAATGTACCTCTACCATATATTGGCTCTTAATGTAGGGGAGTTCGTTAAGGGGGGGACCGAAAAAAAATCTATCCTTAGAAAAACTCGAAATCGTCAGATTAAGATGAGGTAAGTTAAGTACTTGCAAAACAGTGTATATTTAAAAAAGCTGACGATTTGAGCGGGGCGTAAGGAAATGAGTGAGTCCCAAAAATTTCACAAGAAAAAAGCGAATATTTCGCGAAATAAATGACAGATCGAAAAACTAAAAAATACGTACTCAATATTTTTCAAAAATCTATCGAATGGCACCAAACACGGCCCCCCACGGAGGTGGGGTGGGGGTTACTTTAAAATATTAAATGGTAGCCCCCATTTTTTTATTGCAGATTTTGATTCCCTACGTAAAAATAAGCAAATTTTGTTCGAGACATTTTTTTGAATTATGGATAGATGGCGCTATAATCCAAAAAAACGATTGTTGAAAATGGAAAATTAAATTAAAAATAGAAAGTCCCCACTAAAATGGAAAGCTTTACTTAACTTTTTTTGGTTTTAGGACCGACTCTTCACAACCCAATAGGTCACCAAAAGCGCTCGAGTGACTGCACATTTAGCATACTTTGCTCCCCTACCATAAAAAATTTCAGTTTTCCACGTTGAAATGTGAAGGAATGATTGATTAAATATTATAATATTTCTACTACCCTAGTAATTTTGATACAGGCGCTTATCAATATTTTGCACGACGGCGCCGAAATTACTTGGTGCGTCCCTGATTATATTACATTTATACATTATATTAAGAAATGAAGAATACGCGCGAAGATGTTTTATTTTTCCGCATAAAAACGGTGCACCATACGAAAAAATGCGAGAAATGTCCTTTCTCATCAATTACATGCGGAATACAAAAATAATTTTTAATTTGTAATATCTCAGTGGCGTACCATTTTTTTCTTTAAAAAATTCAGACCATTACCCTTAGGCGCGCCAATGATGAATACAAAATTGTTATTTGTTTGTCAAAAAATGCGCAATAACTACCTCTTAAAACCCACCAAATGTAATTTTCATATGTCAACCGGTCTTAGAGCAATAAAAAAATTGGCAGTTTGAAATAAAAATTTCAACACCCAGTATCTCGGAAACGAAGCTTTGCGGACATACATTTATAGAGCAAACTGTCATTATTTTTCCATGTACAATTTCCACTTAAAGTTTTTCTTACTTATTTACTAACATCCTGTATATTTCCGGTTTCATGACTATAATATATCAATGACGAATGACAGATGAGGTGTCGAATGAGAGCTTTTAACCCAAAGATGGTATTAAAGGTGAGAAATTTGACCAGAGACTTCCGGTTTTAGAGTCTGAAGTAAATTACTGTGTTTTAAAATTGCCGAAATCGTGCAAGCGATATATTATTCGACGCGACTTAGCAAGACGAAAACAAATATATACTTCCGGTTTCATGCCTGTCTGTGCGTCCGTCTGTGTGTCCGAGAATATAACTCCTACATTATTAGAACTTATATAATGACAAATGAGGCGTCAAGTAAGAGCTTAAAACTCAAGGATGATATTAAAGGTGAGAAATTTAAACTCAGACTTACAGTTCCAAAGTTGTAACTAGAAGCACTGTTTTAAAGTAGCTGAAATAGTACAAGAGATATATTGTTTACCAAATCTAAACTTACTGTTAAGATTTGTTTACTGAGTAACGTCACTAGTAGTGTAGAACGGGGGAATTCCTCGCGGCTACGAACAAATTAACATAATTTTCATAAAATTGTAAATTAAATCGAGATTTAAAGAAAACAAATAGTCTGATTGTTCCAAATATCTATATACTAAAATTAAATTTTTAATTTCAAACACAAGTCATGTAATGCAATAATTTTTATGCCATAAATCCAGTGGGTAAAGCAGCGCATCGTTGGGGGTAATTCCGCGCATGAAAAACGTTACAAAGGTTTATTTTTGTTATTAAAACTTGTTAAAACACAACATAAATTAATTTTTACAATTATTGTCACAAATATAATCTTCAGGTCCATCTACATCGGAATGCCCATGTGCCCATCCAGAATACAACATGCATAAACACGTGCCCATAGTTCAGTGTCATTTACCAAATTCCTCGCATATAACACAAATGTTTTCCGTAGAACTGACAACTACATCATAAAATTCATCATTTTCGCAAATTTTCATCCAATGACTCTTCCGTAGTTGAACTGTTATAAAATTTTTATTATTAGTATTATAAATACGGTGTTTGGGAAAGTATGCCAAGTATTTTAATATTTTACTTTATTAGTTTACTTTCATATATAACATAGGGCTACTTAATTATGTACTACGATTAATCTCTTTTAAAAATCCTATAATATTATTTGATATTTATTTTATTTAATACCTCCCTGTGAAGATACCCACTGGTTGTTTCATATCTTGGGTAGATATTTCGGAGAAAGGTCACTTTCGCCACACACGGAGGCATCTTTGAAACACATGCCCTTCAGTGTGTCATATGCGTTGATAATTTATTATCCCGACGCTTCGCTGGTCCCTTAGGAAGACAGCGGAAGAATTTGGCATAGCAGTACCAAGACACAAGTCGAGCGCGGTGCATCACCTCAATTCTTACGATAGAATACGCTTTCGTCGCGACCACGACCACAGTGACGCCAAGTTCAACATTACGTAGCATTCCCTAGGGACGCTCCTCAGCTAAACATTAAAGGTATGTGCTGATCTCTTGAATATTAATACAATTTATGAATATAGCCAGATTAATTTCTTCACATTTACGTACGAACACACATAATTTCTTCACGTTTTCATACTAAGTGCATTATTTTATATCATACATTTACTTTTCATACTACAGTCCACTGCCTTGTTTCTAATACTCAATTAATTAAACCCAGCGGCCATAATTATCAATCAGAAGACATTAGACGCTTCATTTTGGTCCTTCGAGCCGGTATCTTCACAGGGAGGTATTAAATAAAATAAATATCAAATAATATTATAGGATTTTTAAAAGAGATTAATCGTAGTACATAATTAAGTAGTCCTATGTTATATATGAAAGTAAACTAATAAAGTAAAATATTAAAATACTTGGCATACTTTCCCAAACATACGGTATTGAGTAAATTTACATTTCTTCATCACAGTTTCAAAATTATTAAAAAATAATTTTACTTCTTCTAAGTTGAATGCGGTAGTTCCATTCAAACTTGTAGCTCAGGCTCGCGTAACCTGATCTGTGGAATTCGCTTCATGAATAGTGCTAACACATCTCTTTCTGCCGTTTTTGCGGCATTAAAACATGTTTTATATTATATTTTTCTCGGCGTGGGTGAACCACAAGTCTCCGAAAATCAACTGGAGATAAACCAAAAAACATTTTGGATAATTTTAAAATGTACTCCTTCAATTGTGCTTCCTGTTTTTCAGAAAATACAGGCTTTCAGCCCAACTTTCCTTTATTCTCTCCGGTAATGTTAATTTTAATATACCAAATCTTCGGCCAACTTCCCTTATTTTCGTCCAGATCGCACAGCTTCTATTGCAGCTATTAATTGACATTCTTCATATCTGGACTTATTGTTTCTCCTATAGGAAGAGAAACTTCTTGGCATCTGAAATTTAAGATACTGCTATACATTTTATATGGGGTAAATCTACGCAGGGTAAAATTGCCCCATTCCGATTGCGCGGAATTTTCAAAAACGTATTTGTGTCGTTCCAAATTAAATACTTGATATTTATTAAAGATCCTCCAAAGAAACATAATATATCAGTATGATACAATTGATCCAAATAATGGCATAACCCAGACCTCCAAAGCGAAAGTTTTCCTCCTACACCAAATTGTTCAATTTTTGTATAGAAGGTTGTTCATGCTAAACCGCATAGTTTTAGAAATATTAATAAACAAAAAAAGGAATAACCCAGACATCCAAAGTAACACTTTTCCTTCAACACCAAATTGTTCTATATGGTCCACATATTGTTCAGTAAAAAGTTACACCATTTTGAGCGTCCGGTTTGGGGAGGAGATGGGGTAGAAGTCGATAAACTAGTAGTTTTTTACGTTTTTCGTATATATTTCTAAAACTATGCTTTAGCGTAAACAATACCTATTCTATACAAAAATGTTCTATATAAAATTTAAAACAAAAAAAAAAGCCCAATCATAGTGGTTTTTTAACATTCAGAGTAAACGTACTATAAACGGTTATTTTTGCAATAATTTATTAACAACAAAGTCGGAACGTGGTTTAAGCTATCAAGACTAGTGGCAATCGATTTAGCGTATAAAAATACTATGAAAAAGAATACAAACTTGCTGTAGATAGCGCATTATTTCGAGCTTTTCGGCGAATAAACAACTATTTTCTTATTAACAAAATAAGAACATATTTTGTGTAATCGCGACTAGTCGCATTCGATTCAGCGACCAAAAATAAACCAGAGAAGACCTAAACACTATCAAGTTCTTTACAGGGCTAATATTAATACCTGAAAAATACCTAATTTTGCCATAATTTGTTAATAACAATTAAACGCGCCATATTTGGACTTCCAGACCACTTCCGTTGGATTCAGCGACCCAAAAAATTTATAATACCACCATCAAATCAAGGCGAGCTAGAATTTCCCTTGGGACCCCCTATGTTGCGACTAGACTATTAGTACATATAGCCTTGCAAAGTTTATCATAATATTAGTCCAGGGTAATAAGGTTTTTTCGGGTTTTTTCCATGACACTTCAACAGCCAGGGTACTAAAGCGTTTTTTTCGACAGGTAATACCTATAAGAACATCTTGTAACTATTTCCTGCGTGGGATCTGGCGGCCATTTTCATTTATAAGCAATTTAGTGTCAAAAACGGCATTTTTTTAATTAATTGGAAAACAGTACCTAAGACTTATGATTTTCTTAGTACAAACACTTTCGAGAGAATGGAAAAAGCTTTAAACTGACGTATTACAAAGTTTAATATACTCATTTATTGTTAAAATAATTGCGAAAAAAGGTCGAAATTAAAAAAAAAATTATTTCGCAATAACTATTGTAAAAATAAGTCTACAACTTTAAAATTTTTGTCAAATGAGGGTTTTTTTGTGCTTAATATGTGACAAAAATTTTAAAGCGATTCACTCAATTGTTTAAATTCTATTCAAATTGTTTATCCCAGAGAGCTTTTTTTTTGCAATAAGATAAGTTAGAAAAAATAATATTAGAACCATCCTACAGAAGTCAAATAAAAGAGCATGAGCTTTATGTTCAAATTGGTTTAAAAAAGTGAATAAAAAATGCATTTATTAGTATTAAATAATTATGTAAAGGTATGGTCAATTTTTCCTCATAAACTTTGTATTTTTTTATATAACAACTTATATGTCTTTATTACAATTTTTCATCAATTCTCATATATATATCCTTACTTGGTAGTTGTGCACCTAAAACACGGTAAAAAAAATATATTTTTTTTAAAGTTATTCAAAAGTTTATAAGGAAAAATTGACGATACTTTTGCATATTTATTTATTACTAATAAATGCATTTTTATTCATTTTTTTAAACCAATTAAAAAGTTTAGCTCATGCTCTTTCATTTGACACCAATAGAATGGACCTAAAGTAATTTTTTCTGACTTATGTTATTGCAAAAAAAGCTCTCTAGAAAAAACAATTTGAATAAAATTTAAACAATTGAATGAATCAATTTGAAATTTTTATCACATATTATACACCAAAGAACCCTCATTTGACAAAAATTTCAAAGCTTTACACTTATTTTTACAAGAGTTATTGCGTAATTAACTTTTTTTAAATTTCGACTTTTTCGCAATTATATTAACAATAAAGGAGTATATCAAAATTTCGTAATGCGCCGTTTTAAAGCTTTTTCCATTGCCTTAAAGACGTTTGTACTAAAAAAACCAGCATTCTTACTGTTTTCCATTAATTTGAAAAAATAGGAAAAAAGACCGTTTTTTGACACTAAATTATTTATAAATAAAAATGGCCGCCAGATCCTACGCAGGAAATAGTTACAATTTGTTCTTATAGCGATTACCTGTCGAAAAAACGCTTCAGTACCCTGGCTTTTGAAGTGTCATGAACAGGGTATATTTTTGTCTTATTACCCTGGCCTATATGTAACAATTTACTAGTTACTTTATTGTGCAGATATACCCACTGCGCGAAATTATCCCGTTCTCCCCTAATCTGTTGGTGGATGAGGCAAATGTTCTTCAATAAAAAAAATAAACAGCAATATAAAAAAGTTATACCTACTACTTTTTTAAATGTTAAAAGTATAATTTTATTAGAATACCATTTTTGTACTTTCTAGTACTCGATTGCTCTTTTGTCATTTATGTGGCTCTAACGACTTAGTATAATTTTTTTTTCGTCTGGAAATCTCGTCACAAATTATTTTCTCGGTGACAAAAATCGCCATTCAATCAATTCACCCATGCATGATAGATAGATCACAAATATTGTGTCGTATAAAAATAGAACCATAAAATATTTTTCCTTTTATGAGTTTTAATCAAATAATACTTGTACGTGTGTAATGTAGCGATTGTTTTGCAAACACACTGAGATAAATGAAATAACTCATAAAACGGTATTATGGAAATTGGACTCTACGTAGACTGTTCATAACTCGAAATTAAATAGTTCACGAGAAATAGTTTATATAAAACAAGTATTTTATTGCTTTTTAAAGTGGCATATAAGATGTATAAACTTTATTTTAAATCAAGGAACTATTATGTATTTGTTTATTTTATAATAAGGTGATAGGTCTGGATCCCGCGTACCAAACAAGTTGATTAACAGCAAGCTGAAAATTTGTTAATAGCTTAACGGTGTCTAGTCGGACAAACTTTGATATTTTGGAACACTGGAACAGGGGAAGTTCTAATTGTGGAACAAGTTAAAAATTTGGAACATCAGACTACGAAAACATCAGATGTATTTTGTCCGACAGAACTTCTAATTGATTTGTAACCCTTTCATTAAACTCTCATGAAAAAATCAGACTGCTATTACTAACCAACATGATTCCTGTAATTTGACATGTTCTTGGTGTTCCACTCATTAAAATGCCCAGTTGGTGCTAAACACCAGTCTGATTTGTGCATGAGAGTTTAATGAAAGAGCAACAAATCAATTGGAAGTTCTGTCCGACAAAATACATCTGACGTTTTCGTAGTCTGACGTTCCAAATTTTTAACCAGTTCCACCATTAAAACTTCCCTGTTCCAGTGTTCCCATATATCAAAGTTTGTCCGACTAGACACCGTTAAGCTATTAAAAAATTTTCAGCTTGCATTAATCAACTTTTTTTTCTTATGCGGGATCCAGACCTATGTGATTCGAAAGCAATATAGAAGGGGCATTTCATTTAGCACATACATAAACATAATAATATGCACAAACATAGACACTGAATGCAGTTGGCTGGAGGGTAAGATCTTATGATCCAATTGCCTTCACAGTAGCTCTAGGTGGAGATTCAATAGCCGCAAGAAATGCTGAAAATAAGACCGAGGGGCTGATGAAAATGATCGTAAGCAACGTTTGTTGAAAAGACGGCACAAACCAACGTTTACCGGTACATCCACGGAATGACTACATAAGCGCTCTACATAAAGAGTGCCTCAAAACGAGAAGAGCATCTCAGTGTAGCTGGAAAAATGCTGGGCAAAACTCTGCCAATCTGCTAGTATAAGACGACCGTATAAGAACGGTAAGAACGCATGCAGAAGACTAAATAAGGCAATCAAATAGAGTAAAAGGCCTTCCTGGATGGAGCTTATCAGTGAGGTCGAGAATGATTCGTTGTTATAACTCACCTGAAAAGCCATTCAATGCCGACACCTATATGCCCTCAGCTTCTATAGAAGATCGTTACTGCGCTAATCCCTCAACAAAAGTTTCTAGTGGTGCGAGTAATCCACTAAATGAACCATAATCATATCGTTCACCCTTTATGCTGGATACAGGTGGAAATATATTAGAATGAATAGAATAGAATAGATCCTGCTCAAGAGCAATTATTACAATTTACGAAAAGGAAACTTAACACTGAATACGATTAATCTTGTCACTAACACAGCTAAGTAAGCGATCGCAGAAACCAGACGGAAGAGGGGCACGATGCAGTGCTGTCTGGTGGCCACATTGGAAATTAATACTGCTTTCAACTCATCCAACAAGAATTGCATTATGATAGCTTTTAGGAATGTACATGTGTATGCATGTTTTATTGATTATCGAAAAGCATTTGACTGCGTTAACCATCAAAATATGATCAAAATTCTAAGGGATGATCAAAATTATAAGATAATCCGAGATGATTCTAAGATGATCAAAATTCTAAAATTCTAAGAGTAAATGTAATTGACGAACAACACCTGCTACTTATCCCAGAATTATTTTGACACCAAATAGAAATAATTGAATCAGAGCACACAACATCCGAAGATATACAAATCTGAGGAGTGTCACAGGGTTGAGTCTTATCACCGCTATTATTTAATCTGTATTCGGAGTCTATATTCAGAGAAGCATTGGATGACGTCCAAGTGGAATCAAGATTAAGAGAACCAACATAGAGAACATCAGGTACGCAGATGATACTGTCCTAATACCAAGCAATGCCCAAGAGCTGCAAAATATAATAAATGCGCTAGTTCATCATAGCGAAATGATCGGTTTACACCTAAACGTTTCCAAAACTAAAATGTTAGTCAAAAATGAATAACCATTTTCAATTTCGTTGTAAAACGAAAATACAGCCGCACCATATCCCAGTCCAATCAGAGAGTGCAACAAGCACCTCTACCGGTTTCGAAACTTATTAGTCTCTCATCAGAAGGCACATATGCTGCTCTCTCTCTCTCTCTCATCCAACTAAAACAAACCGCGGTGTGCAGTCACGGATTGCAACGAACAAAATTGCATAGATGCCCTAGCGGCAACTGCTAGCAAAAGACTAAATTTTCACTCTGATGGCATATAAAACAATATAATGTTACTCTACATCCCACCAGAGTGAAAACAATGGGAACCTTCTCTGGTTTCACCTCCGAGGCTTCTACAATTTGCAAGCCATACGGATGCTGAGACTAAGGAAGATGAGGGAATTTTACAATTTATAATTCACGTCCCATCTGCTCAGCGCTGTAAAGTTCCATCGAGAATGGTTCCCTTCGTACTCCAACCAGAGTAAACATATAAATCAAAAATGAATAACCATTTTCAATTTCGTTGCAAAACGAAAATACAGCCGCACCATATCCCAGTCCAATCAGAGAGTTCAGCAAGCAGCAAGTCAAATTTTGACCTCTCGGGATTAACAATTTATAATATCTAAGCAACAAGTTCACCAATAGGCTTAACAATTTTTTTTATGTTTAATAATGCAATTGCAAAAAACCGCCATTTTCGACCTTTCGCAAGCTGGTTTTCAATAACAAATTAACGAAACTAAACTTGTCATAGCTCATATTTTAGGTTTTTTTAACTTACCACAGCTTTCTATTTAAAAGTTTTTCTCTAAAATGAATATCATAGGCTACAAAATTAAAAATATTTAAAAATTCCAAATTAAACAAATTAAAAAGTCATAAATAAAAAAGTGCACAAAATTTTTGGTTACATTTTAGTAGAAGTGATTCCTGGCATAGTCCTTTACAACATCTGATAGGTTTCAAAAATTCCTGAATTATAACATGTTTTTTCACCCGCACCCTGGGGTATTGTTCACTTTAAAAAACTTCGATAGTTATACGATATTTTCCGCTATCTATTCTCCGCTAGTTTTATAATTTTATTTTAATTCCATTTACTATTTCTCATAATGCGAAACTATGGTATTTTCGGACAAGCTATTCCAATCTGTGCTAAAATATATATTCAACAAAATTTTAGGTTAATCCTTACTTAACTCAAAATGGCTGTTATCGATACTTTAACATCGTTTTAATATAAAATTACTCAACCTTAAAGAGTGTTTAACAGATTAAAAAGATTATGGTATAGTTATAATTAGAATAATAAATATAATACCTAAGAGAATATTTACGGGAAAACTGATATGAAATACACAGCACTATATTACATTCATTTAAGCCTCAATAATGGGCAGGTGAACATAGTATATTTTAATAACTAGGATGGAGCAAACTCAGGAAATGACCTTTTAAGTAGTACTGACAAAGATAAAAAAAATTAATATCATTATATAAGGTATTTTTTGGGAAAGTAACAAATATTACCAACTGTAAGAGGGGGACACTTAAGCGATCTAAGCAAAATATATACAGGGTGAGTCATGAGGAACTGTACATACTCCTACCTCGTATAGAGGCTCTTATGGGGAATAACAAATGATCATTAAAAAGTGTCTGCTCCCATTGTTTAATAATATACAGGGCGGGTTTCGCATTTTGACAAAAATTTATATTCGTCATGATTTTTTAACGGTCAGATCGATGTGTCTCTTATTTTGGTCAATCGTTACACTATTACCACCTAATCAACTGATTTATTCAAACTAGAAAAAAATCAGGTCCGGCTTTAAAAAATTAGTTCGTTTCAGTCTTAGAAAAAATTTCACCCTGTATACGCTTTTTGAAAACTCTAATATGATTTTTTTACAAATTAGACAAATAGGCAATTAAAATGGCATATTTATTTTTTCCCCCACGATTACTTAATTTTTTATAAAAATAAAAATAGGGTATTGCGATGAATTTCTGAGTCCTGCCAACTCCGTAGAATGACAGGATGCTATGGATTTTATGAAAAACATTTTTTGAGCAGGAGGGTTGCAAACGGGCTAACGGAGTATATATTTATACAAACATGTAAGGAAAATAATGAAATTTTCATGATTTTCTGGGTCCTGCCAACTAAATAAATAGTCTGGGCTGATCATCGGAGAATAGGCCATTTTTGGGAAAAGTTATTTACCAGCAATTTTATTGCTGGAATCGAATCTTATGATTGTATATATTAATAATATAGGTATGCAAAGTCCGCAGATAGTGTGCTACTTTTTTTATAAACAAAATGGCGCCCGAAAATCGTGTTTTTTCAAATTTTGCTCTATAACTCCAAAGATTTTAATTTTACACCAAAAACACTCAAATTAAAATTCACCGCAATTAAATTCTGCATAGAAATGTGTTTTTTCAGATTTACTTCGACGAAAACTTTCCCCTGAAAAAGCGGGATTTTCCAACAAAATCTTTAATTTTCAACTAAACTTTTCGGTAAGTAATTGTTAATAAATAATTAAATAACTTGGTAGTATAAAAGCCCGTTTCATATAGATTATAATTCCAGAAGCCGATGAAAACTGAATGAACAGTTTAGCAACAATTGAATTGTTAATTAAAAATTAACGGTCGCTATAATAACGACAATAATTATGATGCATAAGAATAACTATGAGTTTTTCATAAAAAGACACTATACCTATCTAATGTACTTTACGGAATTGAAATTGGACTATTTAAGCGGCCTCGGGAATATTTTAAAATTATTAAGAATTTTTAGGCTTATAAACAAATAGAATATCTCGAAAAATATTAAACTAAATTAAATTTTAAAAACGGTATTCGAAACATAGCGGCAGGATGCTTCTTTTAAAAGAAAAACGTTTAATTATGATGAGTACTTCCTGAGACACAACCGGTCAAAATTGACCGGAACTTACGGCAAAGATGTAAACAATAGGATCATAATTTTCAAACCATCACCTTTTTATTTTTGTCCTCTTTCTCCACACCAATTTTCATATCCTTAAAATACTCATATATTATTATAATAAAAACTATCGATAATACTTGTGAAAATTGCCAAAAATAGCAAAATTCCAATCAAAAATTAGGTTTGAGAAAATGTAACCCTCAAAGTTCAAAATCGGTATAAGTTAAAAATATGCATTTTCTCGGCTTCCCATGGAGCAATTTTCTTCGTTCTTTTTTTGTTCCCAAGTAACTCGAGTAGAGCCATCGAACTAACGCATTATTAAATGTTAAACTTGCTTCTGTTTTGTTATAATAAATTAATTTATTTATTATGACACAAAATGCTAATTTGTTTAAATCAAAATTGTTTAAATAAATATACAGCTTTCAAATGAGAATATTTATGTTTATAATTTTAAAAGGTACACTTGTAGTAAGTTTATCTAAAAAAAAGCCTACAACTGGAAAAATCTGTTCTTATAAATAAATAATTCAACTATAACAAAACAAAAGCAAGTTTGACATTTTAGTAATGCATTAGTTCGATGGCTCTACTCGAGTTATTAGCGAACAAAAAAATAATGAAAGAAATTGCTCCATGGGAAGCCGAGAAAATGCATTTTTTTACGTATACCGATTTTGAACTTTGAGGGTTACATTAATTTTCTCCAACCTAATTTTTGATTGGAATTTTGCTATTTTTGGCAATTTTCACACGTATTAGCGATAGTTTTTATTATAATAATATATGTTTTGAGTATTTTAAAGATATGAAAATTAGTGTTGAGAAAGAGGACAAAAACAAAAAGGTGATGGTTTAAAAATTATGATCCTATTGTTTATATCTTTGCCGTAAATTCCGGTCAACTTTGATCGGTTGTATCCAGTGGCGCACCCAGGGAGGGGTTTTGGGGGTTAAAACCCCTCCCAGGGAGGGGGTTTTGGGGGTTAAAACCCCTCCCAGGGTATAAAAAAAATATAAAGAAGAGTAGGAAAATGTAACTTGTCATTGAGAAACAATACAAAAAAAATTCGGTGCCCAAGCGCAGCTAGGACAAATAATCCCGGAAAAAAAATCTCCACAAATTATCCCTGGACAAAAAATCCCCAGACAAAAAACCCCGGACAAATAATCCCAGGACAAAAAATCCCGGACAAATAATCCCCACAAATTTTTTTGGACAAAATATCCCCACAAAAAAATCCCGGCCAAAAATCCCCAAGAAATATTTGCTGCCGAATAGTTCTCTAAAAATTTTCCCGTTAATGCAATCGACTCAAATGATTTTCAGAGTCAGTGCGTGAGAGCTATAGCAATCGGCATGAAACCGCTTTTCGGCACGAAAATAATGATTAGCAATTAAGATAAAGCATGAATTGTAATTTCGATTACTAAATTTCGAATTTAAATTCCATGCTGAAAACTTCAAATTTTACATGACAAAAAAGTGTGAGTTTTTTTCAAAAATCGTGGAAGATATGGGGAATGCGCTAAGACTGTGGGAACCATGTTGTAATTATTCGCTTAAATCTTTTACTCACTCTGCTTTTAATAACTATGTTCAGAACATTGGCTATTCGTGATGAGAACTGCTGATCCTGAAAACGATAATCTTGATAGTAATGCACAAACCTGTTACTTTTTGCAAATTTAACGTCAAAAATATTTAGTTATTATCATCATCAATGGCGTTATAACTCTTCGAGTATCCTTGCGAGTTGTTTACTATTGCCTTCCATGTGTCGGTCCTGTGCCACTATTTCCTATTGTCTCACTCGCATTTTCTCCAGATCTTCTCGACTGCATCTTTCCACCTTTTTATAGGCCGTCCTACAGACTTTCTCCCACCTGGCCTCTCCCCGAGCAGCTTTGTCTGGTTTGATTTTTGGATAAATTTTTCGCATGGCATATTCTAAGGCCAGGTTAAACAACAATGGGGACAACGGATCTCCCTGTCTCAGTCCAGAATTTACGCAGAAAGCATTTGATATTTTCCCACCTCTTCTAACTTGTGCAAAGAAGTTACTTATAGACATTTGCGTTACCGCAGTTAGTTTCTTGGCTACGCCCAGCTCGACCATTGTATTCCATAGTGACCATAGTGTACATAGTGTAGGATAACCAATTGAATCATACGCCTGTTTGAAATCTATAAAGATCTGATGCACGTCTTGAATATACTCCCATTCCCTTCAAGCATTTGTAAATTTATAGTACATATTTGATCAACAATCGATCTTCCGGGCCTGAAATCACACTGGTAGTCACCAACTATTTCTTCGGCGTATGGTAGTAATCTTTTAAGTAATACATAACGAAAAATATTTAGTCATCAGTTTCAATTCACTGCAAGCAACATTTCAGAAACATGCTTCAAAAGCTTTCAAAAGCTATGTCAAAAACCTGTGTTCTGCGTTTTCATAACAAAGCTAAACATTCCTAATAGCGCAAAAATTTTTCATGGATGCACACAGATAATAGGTAATGTTTTAAACTTAGTTATTCAAGTGAGCAAAAGATTAAGCGAATAATTAAAACATGAGTCACACAGCTTTAGCTTATTCCCCATATCTTCCACGATTTTTGAAAAAACTCACATTCGTTTGTCATGTAAAAAGTTTTCGGCATGTAATTGGAATTCGAAATTTGGTAATCGAAATTACAATAATTCATGCTTAATCTTAATTACTTTTAATCATTATTGTCGTGCTGAAAAGCGGTTTCATGGCCATTGCTCTAACTCTTATGCACTGAGGCTGAAAAATATTTGAGTCGATTGCGTTCACGGGAAAACTTTTAGAGAACTATTCGGTAGCAAATATTCATGGGGATTTTTTGTGGAAATATTTTGTCGAAAAAAATTTGTGGGGATTATTTGTCCGGGATTTTTTTGTGGTGATGTTTTGCCCGGGGATTTTTTGTCTGGGGATTCTTTATCCAGGGATAATTTGTGAGGATTTTTTGTCAGGGATTATTGGTCCGAACCCCGCCCAAGCCAACCCCCCCCCCTAGAGGAAAATTCTGGGTGCGCCACTGGTTGTATCTCAGGAACCACTCGTCATAGTTAAACGTTTTTTCTTTTACAGAAAACATCCTGCCGCTGCTTTTCGAATAACGTTTTTATGATTTAATTCAGTTTAACATTTCCCCAGATATTCTATTTGTTTATAAGCCAAAAAATTGTTTATAATTTTAAAATATTCCTGAGGCCGCCTAAAAAGTCCAATTTCAATTCTGCATAGTACATTAGATAGGTATAGTGCCTTTTTATAAAAAAATCATAGTTATTCTTATGCTTCATAATTATTGTCGTTATTATAGAGACCGTAAATTTTTAATTAACAATTAAATTGTTGCTAAACTGTTCCTTCAATTTCTATCGCCTTCTGGAATTATAATCTATACGAAAAGGGCTTTTGCATTACCAAGTTATTTAATTATTGGTTAACAATTACTTATCTAAAATTTTAGTTGAAAATTAAAGATTTTATTGGAAAAACCCGCTTTTTCCGAGGAAAGTTTTCGTCGAAGTGAATCGAGAAAAACACGTCTCTATGCAGAATTTAATTGCGGTGAATTTTTATTTGATTATTTTTGGTGTAAAGTTAAAATCTTTGGAGTTACAGAGCAAAAATTGAAAAAAACACGATTTTCGAGCGCCATTTTGTTTTTAAAAAAAGTAGCACACTCTCTGCGGACTTTGCATACCTATATTATTAATACATACACTAATAAGATTCGATTCCAGCAATAAAATTGCTGGTAAATAACTTTTCTTTGTATTTTGCTAATTAGCCCAGCGTAAAATTAAACATATTTATTTCAAAATGTTAAAAAAAAAATGTTGGCATGACGTCTCCTACTGTTTAAGTATACTTGTCCCTTGGAAAATTATGCGCAAAATTTTTACCCTGACTCCGTGATTTTCGAAGTCCGCCTTTAAAGGCTATAATACTCAAATGCAATCAATACTTTTTTGGTACTCGGCAGGAAGGTTAAAAGGTTCTTGTAAGATGGCAGGAGTCCTAGATTTGTAAGAAAATTCGTGAAAAATTCCACGATGTTCTGAGTCATGCCATTTTGCATATGTTTCAAGAATCTTAATACAGTACAACCTGCCATATCCGGACCTGTCATATCCGGACCTCCCCATATCCGGACGGTTCTGCGCCGTCCGGATCTACCGAAACCTACCGAGAAAGGCAATCCTGCTGTTGGACAACGCACTAAAAAAAGAACTAAAATATGGCGAAATAATGTATTATAGAATCTATAAAACGTGTCTATCGACGAAAGTTATTGACGGCGTTGATTACTGGAATGTATGAAGGAGAAAACATTTCAGAGACCCTAAAAGAAGTAGTGGTCTTGATATCCGGAATTTTTCATATCCGGATCGGTCTGTCGCCACACTGATCCGGATATGGCAGGTTTGACTGTATAAGTCTATTTACAAAGAGGCAGGATGGTTTTATCGTTATTTCGTATAAAGAGTGTGGGCATTAGTGTGACAAAGTCCAATTACTCGTTTGTCGTAAAAGATACGAAAAAAAGTTATTTAGGTAAAACTTGGGGCAAAGAGAGGATCATAATTTAAAAATATTTTCTAATATACAGGGCTACCCGTATTGACAGGGTGATAGACAATTATGTTTTTTGTTAAATGGAACACCCTGTATAGAATTTTAAGATTCCTAAGATAATTTTAAGACAATTTAACACAATTCACATAATCCAAAAATATTTCCTAAGGGAGCTAGAGCTCTTTGAAGATGGCGCCTTGTAATTAGATTTTTTTTATCTCCAGAACGCTTCCACTTCGATAGACAAAAACTGGTCCGCCTTTTTATCTTCCAGAGATAAATCCATTTCATCAATTGCGAATCTCTAGTACCGGTCATAGAAGTCCGTTTTGGGTAGGGCAACGGTTATTTTATCGCATAACTTTTTTGTCTTTAACTTTTAAGCATTTTTGACACTGTATTATTAAATTGTGAGGTATTCTAGTACTAAACGGTACTCTTACTTTAAGTCGGTAGGATGCACCATTTTCTAGAAAAATCAATTTCGAAATTTTTCATATTTTGGATTTAAGAAAAATTTGAAAAAAATAAAAAAAAAACGTTGTATTTAACGACTTAAAGCAAGAGTAACTTTTAGTACTAGAATACCTCATAATTTAATACTCTCCTGTCAAAAATGCTTAACAATTTAAGCAAGTTACGAGATTTCGTTCATCTACCCAAGACGGGCGCCTATGACCGATACTAGAAATTGACAATTGATAAAATATTCATCTCTGGAAGAGAAATAAACGTACCAGTGTTCGTTTTTCTAAATAGTTTTTTTTTATTTATTTTTTTTTTAATTCAAAAACCGAAAAATTTTTCAAATCGATTTTTCTAGAACAAAAGCGAGAGTATCTTTTAGTACAAGAATACCCCATAGTTTAATAATCCAGTATCAAAAATGCTTAAGAGTTAAACACAGAAAAGTTATGCAATAAAATTTCCGTTTCCCTACCCTAAACGGACGCCTATGGCCGGTACTAAAAATTGACAAATGATGGAATCAATTTATCTCTGAAAGATAAATAGGTGTACCAGTTTTCGTTTTTCTAAATAGAAGTGTTCTGGAGCTATTAAAAAAAAACTAATTAGAATACGCCATTTTTAAATAGCTCTAGCTTCCTTGGGAAGCATTTTCGGACGAGGTGAATTGAGTTAAATGTTCTTAAAATTATCTGAGGAATCTCCGGGCTTCGATTGTTAGAAGAGTTTCTGGACACCCTGTATAATAGGTGCAATCCCTACTATAACCAATTAGTTGTAAAATTATTGATTTTCTTCCTATTACTTTTATTACGTTTACTTAGATACAAATATGATCTAATCGCTTAAAATAAATAGGTTACAGTTTGGTATTAGATTTGAAAGGTGTGTAAAAATCCGAGACATTCCTCAGGAAAATAATATTCAATACTGTACGATTCTTTTAACGATATAAAAATTAATTTTTATGTATTATGTAATATCTTTGCGGTTATCCTGCCACGTTGTAAACGGTTTTAGATTAGTGTTTTTTAAGCATACTTGATATGGCATAATAGTGTAGGAAACAGAGGTTGAACCTTGCAAAATGGACACAAGTCCGGTTTTATTTTTTTTCTGGCATATCAAGGGGTGCTTATTATCAGACTAACTTTTTCTTAAAAAATTTCGCCCCGCAACCGCCCTTTTCACCCCTTTAAAGGGGGTAATTTATGGTTTTTGCAGAACGTAGCCCTTCCTGTACCTTTTACAAAAAATTTCTTTTATAGAAATATGAAGAGGACTATATTTTCTACGATTTATTTCCAACAGCATCTCTCTATCATCCACCGTTTAGCAAGGGTGGCGCCCCAAAGTTGACAAGTTTTTAAAAAAGATGTTTTTAGAAAAAATATATTTTTCGCTAACTGTAACGGAAATTAAAAAGAAATGCTACGGAGATTATTCACAAATATATGATTGATTTTTTAGTATAGGTTTCACTTAAGGGTAATTGCCCTTTTTTTAATTACAGGGTGTTACATTTTAAAAAACCCCTTTTTATACCATCTGAACCGTTTATGCTAGAGTAAAAAGACTTTCAGCGATTACCCATGTACTGGTGTTATTTACAAATTTGTATAATGCACCCCCATTTTTTCCCCGGAACCACCCAAAAAAGAAGAAGAATTAATAAATAAAGTGATTTTCTTGGAATCCTTCACACACAATGCCCTTCATTAATATGCTTCATATATCATTTTGTGCAAGTTATTATTACCCATGCATGGACACTAAACGCGATTTCCTAGTGCAACCCTTGTAGCCAAAAACAATAAATAAAATGGGGGGTTAAAATTTTTTTTTTGTTTTTTGCTTTTTGATCCATATGGGCATATGCTTCATCAATAGTGCTTTTCAAAAATATATATGGCTATTGCAACATCCCTGCGCAAACCACCCCTATCCTTGAAAATATACTGCAGAAACTACCCCTATACCTTATACAGCATGTTTTTACGATTTTCTCATTA
Organism: Diabrotica virgifera virgifera; assembly: GCF_917563875.1. Lineage (NCBI taxonomy): Eukaryota > Metazoa > Arthropoda > Insecta > Coleoptera > Chrysomelidae > Diabrotica > Diabrotica virgifera. The sequence goes on along the minus strand of NC_065450.1, from coordinate 56,933,156 downwards.
CCTATTCATTTTTTTTAACAAAACTTATACAGGGTTAAAGACCACTATTTACTCTAAAAATTAGGTCCTATTCATTTTTTTCGTTTAAGCAACCGTTACGGCACAGTGGCGCCGTAAACCTCATATATGCTTTGACGGGCTCCAGTTTTTGTTTATTTTTTCGTCATCTGTTTGTTTTATTGATAAAGTACTTATGTAAAATAAAACAACACAGTGTAACCTACAAATCATGACCTATGCACATTTTACATTCTTTGCTCCCCAAAGCTACAGTGGTGGCCCAAAATAAATTTTTTCATATTTTCGCCACCTACACGCATTTTATTGCGTTAATGCTACCTTAATAGCACAATATTCACCCCTAAGTGGTCGCTAAGCAGTGGCGGATCCAGGGAGGGGTGATGGGGGCGATCACCCCCACCCCTCTCAAACCAAGTGATATTATATTTGAAGATTATAAAAATATTCATTTTTTTTATAGAAATACTTATATAATATTAATATTATTTTTATAAGAATGACTTTTTATGCTTTAGCGACAGTAGCGGATCCAGCATCGTTAAGAGGGGGGTGCCAATTGGTTAAATTTCTATAAAAATAAATGAATATTTTTATAATCTTTGAATATAATATGACTTGGTTTGAGAGGGGGGGGAGGTGTTCACCCCCATCACCCCTCCCTGGATCCGCCACTGCGTAGCGACCACCTAAGGGTAAATATTGTGCTGTTAAGGTAGCATTAATGCAATAAAATGCATGTAGGTGGCGAAAATATGCAAAAATTTATTTTGGGCCACCACTGTGGCTTTGGGGAGCAAAGAATGTAAAATGTGCATAAGTCATAATTTGTAGGTTACACTGTGTTGTTTTATTTTGCATAAGTACTTTATCAATAAAACGAACAGATGACGAAAAAAAAACAAAAACTGGAGCCCGCCAAAGCATATATGAGGTTTACGGCGCCACTGTGCCGTAACCGTTGCTTATACGAAAAAATGAATAGGACATAATTTTTAGAGTAAATAGTGGTATTTAACCTTGTATAAGTTTTGTTTAAAAATAATACATAGGTAATGAGAAAATCGTAAAAACATGCTCGCCAAGGGATAGGGGTAGTTTCTGCAGTACATTTTCAAGGATGGGGGTGGTTTTCGCAGAGATGTTGCAATAACCATATATATTTTTGAAAAGCACTATTGATGAAGCATATGCCCATATGGATCAAAAAGCAAAAAACAAAAAAAAATTTTCAACCCCCCATTTTATTTATTTTTATTTTGCTTAAGGGGTTGCACTAGGAAATTGCTTTTGGTGTCCATGCATGGGTAATAATAACGTCCACAAAATGATGTATGAAGCATATTAATAAAGGGCATTGTGTGTGAAGGATTCCAAGAAAATCAATTTATTTATTAATTCTTCTTTTTTTTGGGGTGGTTCCGGGGAAAAAATGGGGGTGCATTATACAAATTTGTAAATAGCACCAGTACATGGGTAATCGCTGAAAGTCTTTTTACTCTAGCATAAACGGTTCAGATGGTATAAAAAGAGGTTTTTTAAAATGTAACACCCTGTAATTAAAAAAAGGGCAATTATCCTTAAGTAAAACCAATACCAAAAAATCAGTCAATTATTTGTGAATAATCGCCGCAGGATTTCTTCTTAATTTCCGTTACAGTTAGGAAAAAATATATATTTTTTAAAAACATCTTTTTTAAAAACTTGTCAACTTTAGGGCGCCACCTCCGCTAAACGGTGGATGATAGAGAGATGGTGTTGGAAATAAATCGTAGAAAATATAGTCCTCTTCATATTTCTATAAAAGAAATTTTTTGTAAAAGTTACAGGAAGGGCTACGTTCCGCAAAAACCACAAATTACCCCCTTTAAAGGGGTGAAAAGGGAGGTTCCGGGGCGAAATTTTTTCAGAAAAAGTTAGTCTTATAATAAGCACCCCTTGATATACCAGAAAAAAAATAAAATCGGACTTGTGTCCATTTTGCAAGGTTCAACCTTTGTTTCCTACACTATAACTCAGAAAATTGTGGTGATATGAATATGTTTGTATACCAGCCTGCAATAATTTTACTGACTTAAAATTTTATTTTTATATACGAAATAACTGCACAACCATCCTGCCTCTTTGTAAATAGCTTTATATTAACATTCTTGAGATATGTCCAAAATGGCATGACTCAGAAAATAGTGTAACTTTCCACGAATTTTCTTACACATTTAACTATGTGTAGTAAAAAGGTGTAACTAAACATCCTGCCATTTTGAATCGTGTCTACTTAGATTATTTATTTTATAATACAATTTATTTTATGACTCGATCCACTAAAAATTTGGTCATTTTTGATGTTTCGAATTTTCTAAACCTGTTGTCAGATTTAAGCGATTTACCACGTTATAGCCTTATTCATTGACAATATCGCTGTAATAATATTATTGCTAGACAGTCAAACTGTCATTGTATATCGGGTGTACGAAACAAACTTTGCTTTTTTCTCAAAGTTCGCATCACCCTGTGGATTATTCTATCATTTATAAAATACTGAAATTAAAACCCAACTATAGCCTCAGGTTTTCTTAACATTTTGTCTTTCGTTTCATTCGCTTATGTTGGATAATAAAAAAGTTTGGTTCTTTAATAACTGGCCATGTACGTCATCAGTACAGGGTGTTTTCTAAATAAATGCGATAATTTTTAAGGGCTAATTTTACGTGAGAAAATAATGGCAATTTGCTTTATAATCATATGTCCGCAAACGCTTATTTTTCGAGATACGGGAGGTTCAATTTTTTTTACAAACTGACGATTTATTTATTGCTTTAAGACCAATTAAGATACGCAAATGAAATTTGGTGGGTTTTAAGACGTAGTTATTACATATTTTTTAACATACAATTAAAAATTGTATATTCACCATTGGCGTGCGTACGGTTAATATTATCGATCATAATACCCGTTTGCGCGCCAATGGTGAATACTAAATTCTTAATTGTATGTCAAAAAATGTGAAATAACTACGACTTAAAACCCACCTATTTTATTTGAATATCTCAACTGGTTTTAAAGCAATAAATAAATCGTCAATTTGTAAAAAAAATTGAACATCCCGTATCTCGGAAAAGAAGCGATTGCGGACATATGATTATAAAGCAAATTTTCATTATTTTCTAATGTAGAATTAACCCTTAAAAATTATCGCACTTATTTAAAAACACCCTGTACTGTTGACGAACATGGCCAGTTGTTAAAGTTCCTAACTTTTTTATTATCCAAAATAAGCGAATTAATCGAAAGACAAAATGTTAAGAAAACCTGAGGCTATAGTTGGGTTTTAATTTCAGTATTTCATAAATACTAGAATAATCCACAAGGTGATGCGAACTTTGAGAAAAAAACACAGTTTGATTCGTACACCCGGTATACAATGACAGTTTGACTGTCTAGCAACAATATTATTACAGCGATATTGTCAATGACTAAGGCTATAAGGTGGTAAACATCACTTAAATCGGACAACAGGTTTAGTAAATTCGAAACATTCAAAATGACCAAATTTTTAGTGGATCGATTTTTTGCACCGCAGTGTATAAAACATCCAGTAACATTGTTATTATTGATGAAGTAAGTATGAAATTTTTGATATTGCCTAATATTAGTGCCCCCTTTTTTCAGTTAAAGTTTTTCTTTCCCAAAGAAACACCCTGTATATATTCTCCTTTCCTCTCAGCGGAAACTAAGAATAGCTGCAACAAAGATCCCATTTACAAATAAATTTTCACCTTTACGATACAGAGAGGAAGAGCCTGATGCCGTGTTCTCTTGGTTTGTCAGCAGTTTTTCCGGCTTTCACATTTACCTCGGGCGGTATTGTTGAATATAACTTTCTACACAATAATGACGAGATGGATTTTTAACGATGAATGAGTTACGAATACGTGAAATCAAACACAATCTCAGAGATCACGCAAATACGAAATCGATTGCAAAAGAGACCCAGATGCAAACGGCAATAGCTAAAAAAATATGGGACATTAAAGGTTTTGTATACAAATAATAGAATTGGCAATGGCAAATATTACGAAAATGTTATAGAAGGTTGTAAAAAATGCTGTAAAAATATTAAATATTAAATTTTTTGGATGTAATTAATTTGCTATATATACGATTGCATTAAAAATGTGATGATATAAGCAAAAATAAGTACATATCTTTGGAATGACAACAAAATAGTTGGTGGAATTGATTTCCCAACATCAAATTAGTGTAGTGTTAGATTTTTTCTTGAAAAATAACTTTATTCAAACCAACAATAACTTTTTAACTTGAATGAATTGACAAATGTAAGCTTCAAGAACTAAAATACAACTGGCATATCTGGGTTATTCCATGACATCTAGAACATTCTCGTACGGGACTACTTCTTTCACGTCAAGGGACTTTTTCTATGTAGGATCAATATACGGAACTGTTGTAACACTGCTCCCTACTTTATAGATATTCTGCTTGAATAACTGGTCTATCAGGGTCTGGTTGAAGCCAACATGGTAGATATGATATGGGGCTAATCTCTCGATATGAACTACCTTGGGTTTACAACTAGCTGGAAACTAGATGCGGTAGACTAGATCGTTTATTTTCTTCAACACGGTGTATAGTACTTCCCAATTTCGTTGAAGTTTCGGACAAAGTCTTTTCTTACGTGTGGGATTGTATAACCATACTGGGTCATCTCTTTCAAAAAGTGTCCCAGTAGCATGAATATCGAGCCTGGAATTAGCTTTATTATTTTGGAGCTTCATACTTTTTCTAGCAAATTCGTAAACTCTTTCCAATTTTTCTCTTATGTTTTCAACGTATGTCAGGTAATGAAGTTTCTTCTTCCTAGGGACGCAATCTTCCGAAAATAAGATCTTTAGGAAACTTCATTTCTCTTCTAGTGCTCATCATCAAGAGAGAATAACCGGTTGTTTCTTATTCGGAACTTCTGTAGCTAACCAGGATTAGAAAAATTAAAGTATCCTAAGCTTTTTTATTATCAACAACAAACATGGAAAAATATTGGCACATAATTATACTGTGTCTTTCGATCATTCCGTCTGATTGTGGATGGAGAGGCTTAGTTCGAGTTTTCGTAATACTCAAGATTTGCATTAATTCTTACCATAATTCTGATTCAAAATTTCGTCCTTGATCAGAATGTAACTCTAAGGAACTCCATGTCTTGATACGACGTGTGTTGTGAATGCTTCTGCTACAATAGCTGCTTCTTGATTAGGAAAGGGTGCAATTGTAGGCCATTTTGAAAAATATTCCATTGCGACCATTAAGTATTTGTTTTCTCTCTCTGTCATCGGAAGTGGACCGAGAATTTCTACTGCAAGTAGCTCAAAAGGCTCTCCGGAAAGATGTGCTATTTTACCACGATTTCTCGTTCTAGGGGCTTTTCTACCCATACATAAATCGCATTTTTTACACCAAACAAGTTGAAATAAAGCAATTGACATGTAAACATGTGTTTCAAATAAGGCGTTTTTGTTTTTTTAAGTATTTTTGGTGTTTAATTAAAAAACTTCAGTGTTAAATTTGTACTAGTCTATTGAGAAAAGTGTGCTGAATACATTCATATGATTATGAAAACAAAATATCTTTTCAAGCTGGAAAAGTTTCAAAGGAAATTATAAAATAAAATCTAATAAAATCTAAAATATTTAAGTGGATATACTTTTTATAGAAACTGGTTCCAGTTTTTGCTTCATTCAAGTTATTCACAAATTACAGTTTATCAGTAACATTAATTAGGGACCAGTGGCGTACATCTTCATAATGCCAAATATTTCAAAGTATTTGTTCTGTGGATAACCCAAAGAAGCACTTTGTTGTGATTCCTGTAAAAGCTGCATATGTAGAAAGTGCAGTGATTTGACGGAAACGGAGTGGAGATGCAGGCGTACCTTGTCATATTTGTGTAAAAATTGTGAACAGGGGGTGCTGCTGATTCCAACAATGTTGAAGCAGATTCAGGAGCTACAAAATGAAATTGTTGAACTAAAGAAATTAGTTTCTGGTGGAAACAATGCCAATGGTAATAATCTGATGAATGAATCAATTTATGCAGAAGTTCAGGATAGAAGTGTCAGATCTAAAAATATATTAACTTTTAATGTTGATGAATCAAAGTCAAGGGAATATTCACAACGTATTAATTATGACAAGGTTAGATGTAATGAAATCTTTCAAAATTTGATGTCCAACCTGGGGAGTTTAAAGTTATCAGATTGGGTAAAATTACAAATAAGCCAAGACGATTAAAGGTATGTTTTACAGAAAATACAGTGGCGTGATCTTGCTTGAAACTTAAAAGAAAATTAATTTCATTCAACAAGGATATCAAAATCAATGCAGACCTTACCATTATTCAACGAGATTATATAAAGACCCTTTATAAGGAACTGGAGGAGCGCAAAAATTCAGGTGAATCTGATTTGATAGTTAGATATCAGAATGGTGTTCCCACTACTAGCAAAAGGGGAGTTTTTGAATAAAAAAAACTAAAAAAGAAGTTGATGGTTTATTGTCAAAATATTGGTGGTATGAGATCCAAACTGACTGACTTTAAACTCGCTGTTAGTGTTACTTCATATGATGATATATGTCTTATTGAAACCTGGTTAAATGATTAAATCTCGTCTTATGAAATTGACCTTCCTGAGTTTAATATTTACAGGAAGGATCGAGATCTACAAGTCAACAATAAGTCTACTCGTGGAGGAGTTCTAATTGCAGTTCGTAAATATTTGAATTTCTATAGTATACCTACTGTATCTGCTCATTTGGAAGAACTATTTGTTTGTATCAAATATGGTGACCTTCAGCACATTTTTGGTACAATTGACATTCCCCCTAAGTCAGCTAGAGGACTATATGAAGAACATGTGGATAGTCTGCTAGAGGTATGTGAATCTCACTTAGGCTCAGAAGTAACTATTTTTGGTGACTTTAACATGCCAGACGCCACTTGGGTGCTGAAAGATGACATTCTTGAACTGATTTGTCCAGATTTCTCCAATGGCAAATATTTATCTGACTCTTTTGATGCATGTGGTCTTAATCAACGGAATCATATTCTTAATAAACGTGGGGTTTTTCTAGACTTACTTTATACACATAATTTGAGTTGTGGGATTACTGAAGTAACGGATATACATACTATTTAACAGTAGTTTTCATCATGTACTATATTGTGTAACAGTTCCTGATAGCTCTAATCTAATTCATCACTACCAATTGAGACTTTCTACTATGATTTTAGGAATATTGATTTTATAGGTATAAATAATTATCTTGCTCATATTAATTTTTCATATATGTATAATAGCAAGGATATTGATTTGGCTATTCAATTCTTCTACAGCATCATCTATGAGGCTATTCATTTGTTTGTACCACTGAAACATTATAAAACATTAACTCTTCCAGTATGGTTTACAAGAGAATTAAAAAATTTGGTTTTTAAGAAAAAAAATTCAGCACAAACAATACAAACACACACTTAATCCTTTTAACTATCATAAATTTTGTGAACTACGCTTACAATATAAAGTTCTGAGTGAGATTTGTTATAGAAACTATTTGATTAAAACTGAAACAATTACTCAGAACAATCCTAGTTGTTTTTGGAAATATGTCAATAATTTACGTAAATCTAATGGTTATTCCAATACAATGTTTTTAAATGATGAACGTAGTTCTGATATATTCTGAATAAGGAATACAAAAGTTTTTTCTGTATCCGTGCTTCGAGTTTTATATGGTTCAATAGTTCGAACATCCCTAGAGTATGCTTCCATTATTTGGTCTCCTTATTATGAGGTTGACAAAGTCTTAATTGAGAATATTCATGTACGTTTTGCCCGATACGCTAGATTTAAATTGCAGATTCTCAATAATTTAACAACAATGATGTTCTTCAGCATTTGAATTTGTCACTTCTTGTAAATCGACGAATAAAACTAGAAATGCGTTTTATCTATAAACTAATTAACGGCTTTGTTAACTGTCCTGGATTACTATCAGAAATCTGGGTCTAGGACGTTTCATCGCCGCCGTTTCGATGCCGCCAGTTCGATGCCGATACCGGCCGATTCATCGCCAGTCAATTAATCGCTATCTGATATATTTCCGAATTTTCGACAGTTACAATTATTAGTTATTTTTAGTATTAATTAGGAATTCTAGGAAATGCGAGATATGACGGCGATGAAATGGACTGGCGATGAACCGGCGGCATCGAAACGGCCGGCGATGAACCGGCGGCATCGAAACGTCCCATTCCGCAGAAATCTAAGTTAATACAACCAGTTACAACTTACGAAATCCTTCTTTATTCTATATTGAGTATCACCGTACTAATTATGGTAGAAATGATCCGATGACTAGAGCTCTTAGGCACTTTGACACATATACTGTTGATAATTTTTTAGTTAATGTAGTCTTTTAGGAAATTGTTAAATTGTGTTGATCATGTTTAGTTTGTTTATGGTGTTACATCATATTTTTAATACGTTTTATATTGTTTTTTATTGCATATGTTAGAATTTAACTATGTCAACAATTTTATAATTCATTGTATTACTTTTTTGGACAATGGTGAAACTGTTAATAAATAAATAAATAAATAAATAAATAAATCTTCTACATGTCGGCGACAATTTTATCCAATAAAATCTGTCTCGAACTGGCGAGTGTTCTTTATGTTCCAAAATGTCCTGCTGCTATGAAGTTCTTGCAACACACTTTTAATGTACCACTTGTTGAACTCTACGTATTCCATCGGGACTTTGGGAAAGAACTGAACGTTAAAAAGAAGCCAAATGGAAACCAAACCAGAATCTCTTCAAGAAGTTACCATGTACCGAAATACAGTAAAACCTGTGTTAACGGCCACCTGGCAAAACCGGAGGCCTGTACTAACGGCCAGTTTAAAAATTCCCCAAACCAATTATATGTAGACTACAAAAATTGGCCATACCGGCCACCTTTCTATATCGGACAATATTTCTTTCATTTTTAGTGGCCGTTACTGACAGGTTTTACTGTATCTCTTTGTTGGTCATCTCCAAAATCTAATAAACATTGTTTATTAAGGCTATCGGTACATAATTCGCAAATATTTTACGGCTGTCCCTACTTTTCTGTCTTTACACGGCAAATTACGCTTAGTAAAATACACACTGGTATGGATATAAAAACATTACTAGAATGTCATTCTACTTGAAAATATCATCATTAACTTAAAGAGATGGCTTTTGAATGTTCTTGGATAACTGTTATTTGTATAATTGCAAATTATTAATTCAGTTAATAAAAATGAATGTGATTATTTCATTCATAGGAGATTCTGACCAATAGAAAGCTACAGAAATCTGAATTAAATCGATAATTTTTGATAATCTCCCGTCGTTAAGTATATTACGTCAGATGCCCTTCGTTGCTACGAAAAAATACATTCAGTGACATTAATGACAATTAATATTTTAAAAATTATAAAAGTGATGACTTTCAATCGTCAAATATTTATAAAAACTGTGTGTTTAATGGTACTTACATAAATAAATATTACAATAAAATTTTGGTTTTGAACAGTTTTATTCATGAAATAATCGCAACAAATTGCACTCGACCTTTGAAATTAATATAGAATCTTTGCTCTCGTGACACTTTGTCATAATTTCACTCGCCTTCGGCTCGTAAAATTAAAACTGTCAAAGTTTCACTCGGGAGAAATTCAATAATTTCAGAGCTCTTGTGCAATTACTACTGATTATTTCATTCATAGGAGATTCTGACCAATAGAAAGCTACAGAAATCTGAATTAAAGCGATAATTTTTGATAATCTCCCGTCGTTAAGTATATTACGTCAGATGCCCTTCGTTGCTACGAAAAAATACATTCAGTGACATTAATGACAATTAATGTTTTAAAAATTATAAAAGTGATGACTTTCAATCGTCAAATATTTATAAAAACTTTGTGTTTAATGGTACTTACATAAATAAATTACAATAAAATTTTGGTTTTGAACAGTTTTATTCATGAAATAATCGCAACAAATTGCACTCTACCTCTGAAATTAATATATAATTTCAGAGCTCTTGTGCAATTACTACTGATAATTTTTTCACTAACTATGTATTCAGTGATTGTAATAATTTATATGTACAACTAAAAAAAATACTCAATCGACAAAAGAGGAAAAGTGTTAAAGTGATTTTTTAATAATATGTATTGTTACTATGGAACGCTTAAAATTTTTAACATCTTTAACAACAAAATACTTGGATAACAGAATCTATTATTGTATTGTATTATCTGCTTGGATCTTCCACAAATAATACACAATAAATAACTTTTTATTAAGTTCACGTATTAAATGAATTATTTTTATCAAATACACCATATCGGTATCAATATTATTTAATCAACAACTTAAAATATTCCCGATGCCATGTCAAATATTTTAAATTGTCACTGATTTTATTCGACTGAGTGCGTTGTAAGACAAAGATAGATTTGGAAAATATTACCACGGACATTGTGTTCATTTTTTTCGAATCCTGAAAAAACCAATGAATATTTTTGAAAAATTTAAACGCAGAATGAAAGACTAAATTATTACCGAGGGCCAAAAGTCCCTTAGAATAAATAAAAAGTTTATTGTGAACGAGATATTTGAAATTAAAAATCATACTAAATTTTCTATTACCTTTTCACCCCTGTAACTTATTAAAATAAACATTATAGAAGTTCTCAGAGACTTTCGGCCCTCGCTAATAACGCAATCTTTCATTTTGCGTTTAAATTTAAAAAAAAAAACTTATTTGTTTTCTCAAGATTTGAAAAAAATTAATCCCCATTTGAATAGCATTGCAGCCGAAAATACGTACCCAACTCCTTAAAACACTAAAACTATTAATTAAAGAAAAGAACTCATTTCTTTGACCAATTTCACTTTAGAGAAAAACATTCAACCACTAAATAGTTGCTTAGAATCACACACCTAATTGAGAATAGATATTTTCCTAACAAGTGCATAAAGTCATACTTTTCCGCACGCGACTGCAGTTTGCCGAAAGACGCGAAGCGGGAGTTCGGCAAGCAGTCAAGTGCGGAAAAGAGACCTTCTGCAAGCGTTAGGAACAATATTTTTCTACGAGTCTCTAAAAAATGACCAAATCTTAATCAATTAATTTAATTAATATGAAAATACGTACACAAATTAATTCTTTGACAAGGTTGTCAAAACCAAACTTTCAGCATAATTGGTTAGCATGACGACGATCTTGGTTTCCTTGACGACGATTCAAAACCGCTGTTATTGTCTACTGATTTGACTTTCGAATATTATGTCAAAATTATTTTATTTCATCGAATTTTCGCGTTGATTTCATTAAAACATAAACACAATAAGATACATTTGAAATAAATTAGTAAATCATATCTAAATATTAGTTTATTGCATGTATTATAATTACTTTAACGCCATATTAACATATCTAAATTAACACGCGTGCGGAAATGTAAAACGCGTGCGGAAAAGTAACACGCGTGCGGAAAAGTAAAACTTTCTAAACTAAAACGCGTGCGCGATAGTAGACATTCTTTCACGGTCGTAGAAAAAATATTTTTCGTATTTTTAAAGGCATAATAATAAATAAAGCGGAAGAAGTACTGGTGATTGATTAGTGGGGTAAAGCTCAATAGATCCGCTATAGTAATAGATAACAATAAAAGTTAATAACAAAAATTGTAGCCAACTCTGAGCTTCACATTACAAAATTAGTTAGAATGTTACAGGTTGTTCGATAACACAGTGGCAGACCAAACTTATGTTCTTTTAAATGGAACACCCTACATTTTTTTATATTCGAAATTCTGTTAACTTCTCCATCACAAAAATATAAAGGTTTGTTATGTTATACACGGTATTTACAAAGTTATAACCAATTTTGTATGAAAATCGTAACAAGTTCAACTCCCTGTATAAATAAAAATAAGCACAACAGCAATGGTTTATTAATGCCATATTTTTTATTTATTGTTAAAATTTTCAAGAATGATTGACATTGCTGATTTTTTTTTATATCAAATACAGGGTGAGTTAAAACGCAAGTAAATTATTTTCTCAGTAATCTTAAATAGAACACCCTGTATCTTATATCATTATTGAAAAGTAAAATCACCCTACTTTAATTTTTATGTAACATTCCCTATGTCCAAATTTATTAGTTTTCGAGATATTTTCATTTTTCGGAGCAAATTATTTTAGGTCTCTAAATTTATCTAAATTTTAAGTAAGCCATGACTGAATTAACAAATTGACGATTACTGATTATTATCAATCCTGTAATAAATGTAACAATGTAGCAAATAAAGAAATAAAAATAATTTATTAGTAATACATTTTACAAAAAAAAAAAGACAACGACAACATGCAACATTTTTGAAATAATTTTTTTTTTTTTTTTTTTTTATTTTGGCTTAGACTTACCGTCATACTGCCAGACACATAAGGAATACAAGTTATCAAGTTATACAAAACAGGTTTAAAACAAAGATAACAACTAAAAGGTATTAAGTAACACTAAGCTTAACAGCTAAAACTACTAACTACCAAAGGTATTAATTAAAAATGTTTAAGGGAATTATAATGATAATTTGCTGTCTTTTAAAAAGTTAATTAAAGAGTTGTATACATCTACAGAACCAAGTGATAATAAATATAGTATATTCCAAGGAGTTGCTACTTTACATTTTAATAAATCATTTATTAATTTAGATGAGTAAATTGTATTTTTAGAACAACCAAAAAATATATGATCTAAATCACTTTCCTCTTCACAATGCTCACATTTATCATTATCCAAAACCTGTATTTTAAATAAATGCTTTGGATAACATGCGTGCCCGAATCGTACTCTAATAATAGAAGTTATGTACTTTCTAGAAGCTCTACAAGACTTGTACCAAGGAAATTTGGGAATATCGGGCTGAATTAACGAGTATCTATTTTGATTCACAAAAGAGTATTCCTTCCACTGGTAGCTCCACTGCCGATGCAGTGTTGACTTGAAAGAGATTATACTATCAGTCAGTGTTATTTTATGTAGAATACTGGTATCGGATGAAACGCTTTCTTTGGCTAATAAGTCGACATACTCATTATGTTCAAATCCTGCGTGTGCTTTAATCCAGATAAAATGTACATTGATTCCTTTGGTTAAAAGATTTTGTTTAATATGTTTAATTTTATAAATGTATGGGCAGTCTTGGATGTTTGGGGGTCCATATTTACCAAGAGATTTCAATACTGCTAAGGAGTCAGACAAAATTATAATATGGGCGAAATCAAATTCAGCTACATATAGTAAAGCTTCATATATTGCAATAGCCTCTGCTGTATAAATCGAAGTCTCCGGTTTCAGTTTGAATTTCTTTTCTATATGTCCCGATGGTATAAAAAAGGCGCATCCAGTTCCATCTGCAGATTTAGACGCATCTGTATATAGAGCTATTGACTCATTGTAACTATTCGTTATGGATAAAAGAATATTTTTATTTAAATATATGTTTTCACTATAATTTGGTACAATAATATCTGTAGGAGAAAAGAAAGAAGAGTACGCGTAGTTTTTGAATAAGTCGTTCGTTTTATCTATATTTTTTAAGAGTACTATATTTTGATTATAAGCTTCACACAGTAAGGGAGATTTCTTTTTTTGCCAATATTTATTGGTTAGATCATGGCAACTTAAAGTCACTATTTTTTGGTATAGAAGAGGGTTAATTAAGTATACTTTCATTAAATATTTTTTGGACAAAAAACTTCGTCTTAGATTTAAAGGAGGTTCCAAGGCTTCCAAATATAAAGCTTGTACTGGAGTGGATCTCATAGCTCCTAGACATATTCGTAAGGCTGAATTATGTAAAACATTGATTTTGTTTAGTAGTGCATTACTTGCTGATCCATACAAAACACTGCCGTAATCGAAAATAGATCGTATGTAAGCTTTATAAAATAATAAACTTACTTCAACATCCGATCCCCACCAAGTTCTATTAATTGATTTAAGAAAGTTTATTCCCTTATTACACCTGTTCAACATGTCGTCAATATGTAACTTCCAGGTCAATTTTTGGTCGAGTATCATTCCAAGATATTTAATTTTATTTTTAAAAGAAAATTTATGCCCACCTAAGGTGATTGTGCTAATATTAGGAAAGTTATGTCTGGTAAATAAACAAACTTGTGATTTACTGCATGATAATTCAAAGCCATTTTCAATAAACCATTTTTTATGGAGACCATAGACACTATTCAAGTTTTCAATGGATTGCTGATATTTCTTGTGTTCTGTGTACAAACAGAAATCGTCAGCATATTGTACAACATTAAATGCAATATTGTTAATAGTGATGTTGTGTAGATCTGCTGTGTAAATGTTAAATAAAATAGGGCTCAAAACGGAGCCCTGAGGTAATCCTTTATTATTAAGTCTAGGGCCTATAAGAGTATGATTATTTTTTAAATAAATTATTCTATTTTTATACAGGTTTACAATGTTAGAAGCAAACTGTGATGGAATATTAAAAAATGTAATCATTTTTTCTTGGAGAATTGAAAGAGAGACAGAGTCATAAGCACCTTCGATGTCTAAAAATAAAGCGGGCACATAACTGTTCCTGGAAAAACTGTTCTGAATGTCTACAACAAGAGTTGTTAAGGAATCTAAAGTTCCATAACCTTTTTTAAAACCATGTTGGTTAGCGGGTAAAGGATTTTGATCCCTTAGCCACCAATCCAACCTAATCTTAACCATCCGTTCGAGAGTCTTCAATATACATGATAATAATGATATCGGTCGGTAAGCTTCAGCTAATTTAGGGTCTTTCCCCGGTTTGGGAATAGGAACGACTATAATACGCTTAAAATCTATTATGCTGTTGCCTTCAATAATTATCTGGTCAAATATATTTAAAAGTAATTGTTTTGCGTTATCTGGTAAATGTTGTATCATAGGATATTTGATTGCATCGTATCCTGGTGAGGTACTAACGCGATTATCAAGGGCAAAATCTAATTCAGTTCTCGTAAAAGGTGTAAGGAGAAAATGATTCTGATCAGATGGAAGCGTTTTAGAATTAATAACATCTAACTGGTTATTTACGTAAGGTGGAGCTATTTTATCGAAAAAATCGTCTACCCATAAATTACTTAGAGGTAATGAAAAATTAACTTTTTTCCTATTCATTTTTCTTGCTTGATTCCAAATAAGACTAGATGGAGTTTGTTTATTTAATTTTGAACACCATGCAACCCAACTTTGTTTGGCCTTTAATTTCAGGAATTTTTTGACACGAGCATTTACTTCTTTGCATTTACAGAAATTTTCAGGAGAAGAATTGTTTTTATAGTTTATTAATGCCTTCTTTCTTTCTGCAACGGATTGATCACATTCCGAATCCCACCACGGAGGGGGAGTCCGTTTGCATTTAAATGGTTTATATTCAGAAATAGATTGTTTAGAAGCTTCATTAATACAGGCAATAAGGAAATTATATTTTTCTTGGGTATTTAAGGATGTGTGAGGTTTTTCGTTTAATAAGGTATCAACAAGCTGAGAGTATAATGACCAATTTGCTTTTTTAATGTTCCACTTAGTACTGGGATAAATGGTATTAGCATTAGTTCCCAAGACATCGATCACAACCTTTATAACGAAATGATTTGATCCCAAGGTATCAAGATCTACAGACCACGAAGTTTTATCAAAAAGGGATGGTGAGCAAAACGTGACATCAATCATGGAATCTGAGTTTCCTGGACTCGTTTGGCAAGTTGGTTGTCCATTATTCATTACTACATAATCTAAATTCTGAATTGTCTCCACAATTTGATGGCCTATATTATCATTTTTATATGAGCCCCACAAAGAATTATGTGCATTCATATCTCCTCCAATGATACAAGGGTGTTTTAGTTGAGAAAATAACTTATCCCAATCTTCGGTTTTGGTTTTAGTTTTTGGGCACCTATATACAGAGAGTAAACTTAAATAACTTTGTTTATAGTTGATTTTAATACCACAAGCAAGCAAGTCTTGAATATAATTTTTTTTAATTGTTATGCGCTCAAAAGGAATACCAGTTTTAATTAATATAGCAACTCCAGAATAGCCGTCATCGCGATCTTCGCGTATCACATTATAACCTCTATAAATATATACAACATCCCGTTTAAACCAAGTTTCACTTATTAAAGCTATGTCAATATCTTCGGTTATTAAAAAGTTAATAAGGCTGTTTTTGTTAGCAACAGCTGATCGAGCATTCCATTGTATTATTTTGAGTTTAGATTTGTTCGTCATTAGATGAGTTATTTTTTAAAATATTATCTAGAACATTATTAATACCTTTGGCTAACAAATTCATGTCAAGTGATTTTGCCTCTTCTAAACAATTAATATTTTGAATAAAACTTGAGAAAAGAAGTACTAAGGAATCTACTAACTTATTTTTATCATTGTCTGTATTAGGAAAACTTTCCTTATTTAAGGGAGGTAAAGGTTGAGACGGTCCAAATCTGAAAGGGATGAGATATGGTGTAGGATCTTCGGAAGTTGGAGATGATACATTTCTTTTTTTATTTGCACTATACTCAGTGCTTGATGTACTACAGCTTGGTTGGCTAAAACTTTTGGGTTTCTGTAGGTGAGGCCTCAATGGCTTGAAATAAGGAGATGTACTAACTTCAGAGGAGTTAGTTAATTTTGGAAATTCTTTGTCTGAATTTGACAATATTTCAAATCTGTTATTAGAAATAAGACCAGAAAATGATGAGTCACTCAAATTTTTTGCCTCCAAATATGAGATTTTATGTTCAATCATGATATTTTTTATTTTTTTTTGATGTTCGAAAAAAGGACAGTTTTTAGAGATCGATATATGCTTATCAGTTTTACAGTGTATGCAATACTTTTTTGTTTCATCACATGTATGTATGTCATTTTTAATTTGTCCACATTGTATACAGTATTCCTGTGTACCTTTACACTGTCTAGAAATATGTCCATATTTGAGGCATTTATAACATTGCGTCACTTTACCCAACAATTTTTCCACTTGGAAAAATACATAATTTATCACAACATAGTTTGGCAAACAATTGCCTTCAAAAGTAATTATAACATTACGTCTAGGGACGTATTCTGTATTTCCATCCTTTTCTACTTTTCTGTGCATTCTTTTAATATCAATAATTGGTGAACTAGAGCTCATATATTTTTTCAAATAGTCAATATTATATTTGGTATCAACATCGCGTATCAGTCCTTTGATTTCCAAGAGGTGATTTGGAATGTACGCTTTTAAATTATCGTCCTTTAAGTGACTATTATTGACTAAATTGTTTGCATCCAAAATAGATTTGAGGATTACTTTAACACGGTTTCTTCCTATACTTTTAATTTGCTTAATATTATTAATCTTTAATTTTTGATGTAAAATATCTGCAACAACCATTGGATGCAAACGGGAAATATTCTGATCATTGGTCTTCTCAACATAAACACAACAATTTTGAAAGTCGTAACTATTACAATTAATATTAAAAAGTTTTACCTCCCTTGTAGCAGAAGAATTTGTGGTGATAGTTCCTGTATCCATGTCTTGATTACTATCACTAATAACTTCAGCAGTATTTAGTTTGCACACTGGCGTCTTTTTTATATTCTCCCCCATCTGGGGAGAATATTTTCACTTTTGTATCACTATTCTACAATATGTAAATGTTTTTACCCACGATGAAATTTAAATGTTTTAATTGTCACAAAAACTGCGAGCTGAATGTCAATATTTAGGTACGTTTAACCATGGCCAAATTTTAAACTGTTCACACAAAAGTTAAACACCGTGAAAAGAAGCCTAGGCTGTTTAACCCATAGGACTGAAACTTCTTATCAATGATAATTAAAACCACTATAAAATTAATTTAAGTTAAACTACTAAAAAATTAATTTTTTCTGGAGCTATTTTAGATGCAACCCTATTTGACGTTTATTAATGTCAAAAGTGTTTGAAATAATTAAAAACTACTTTTTTATGTATATGTAACAAATAAAGAAAGAAAGTAATAAATTTTACAAAAAAACACAAACACAAAATACAACATTTTGTGAAAATTAAGCACAACTTTTGTATATAAATGTAACAATTTAACAAATAAAGAACGAAAAATAATTTATCAGTAATACATATTGCAAAAAAAAACATGTTTGAAAAAATTGGAAACTACTTTTAATAAAATATTTTTAATATTTAATTACATTAGGTGTTCAAAATTACCTTCTTACACATTTATGCAAATCTAAAAACGATCATTGAATGAGCTCCTTACTCTACAAAGCATTTGTAAATTAACACATCGAAATACACTTTGTATTCTATTTTTTATCTGATCCCTTGTTGTTGGAGGTATTTTATAAATTTCATTA